>NC_092047.1:42037577-42120271 GCF_003086295.3 Arachis hypogaea | reverse complement strand
ATTATTTATTTTTAATTCTCCTTTATTCCATTCGAATGCCGTGACTGCCTGTGTGTTGAGTGTTTCAGACTTTACAGGGCATAAATGAGTTGGAGATTGGAAAGGAAGCTAGCAAATATGAAGGAACACAAGAATTTGAGGAGATAACCAGCGAGAAGTGACGCGGGTCGCATGGCTCACGCGACTGCACGAAGGAGAGCAAATCGCAGTGACGCGGCCGTATGGCTCACGCGGCCGCGCGGATTGGAAAAGCTCTGGCGACGCGGTAGCGTGGACGACGCGAACGCGTGGCGAGGAAAAGCGCGAATGACGCGTCCGCATGGATGACGCGATCGCGTGACATGTGCGATCTGCATAATCTGCAGAATTCGTTGGGGGCGATTTTGGACCCTATTTCGACCCAGTTTTCGGCCCGGAACAGCAGACTAGAGTCAGAGAACATGCAGAAACAAATAACACATTCATTCAGAGACAGTTGGAGATCTAGTTTTACTCTCTTAGGTTTTTCTCTCCAGGTTTTAGAATTTTAATTTTCAATTGGTCTTAGCATTGGAACATTGAGAAGAGTTATTTCCTCATCAAGACTTCGTCATTCTAGTTCGTTTTCTTAACTTGGTTTTATTCTTCCATGTTCCTTGTTTTGCTCAATTTTGTTATTTGAATACTTTTATGATTAATTAATGCAAGGATTATTTCTTTTTAATTCAATTTCAATTCCAATAATCATGTCTTCTTTTAATTCCCTTTCATGTGCTATGAATTTATTATTTACAATGTGTGAGTAGTTTCTTTATTGATGGGAGTTGATTAAAAGGAACTCTTGAGTTGGAAGGATTGAAGGAAAAATTTGTAATTAGGTTAAATGTTAGATTGCTATCATGTCACCAACGCCAATCCCTTTGAACTAAGTGGGTTGCAACTTGTGAACAGATCTGGCATTCCAACTTGTTTGACTTTCCCTTACCTAGTAAAGGATAACCAAACAGAACAACCATTAATTATAAATTAATCTTACAATCACTCCATCAATAGTAGAAATTCCAACCAATCAACTCCCATTCAAGGCTTTTATTCATATTATTTAAATTTCCTCAATTTACATTCCAATTTACTTAGCTCAACTTCTTGGAACATCTGATTAATAAGATAGCACACTTTTCTGCAACTCGTTGGGAGACGACCTGGGACTTAAAACTCCAGTAATTTTTAATTCAAACTCTCTGTGACATACTTCTAAATTGATAGGCAGATTTTCGGTGAGTTAAGAACTATACTTGTAACGTAACCATTTTAATAATTTTTAATTCACCAGCTTCTGCGTCTCATCAATTTTTGGCGCCGTTGCCGGGGAGTTGCAATAGAGTGCTAATTTTATTAATTAGAATTTATTTATTTGCATTTATTTTATTTTGCTATTATGAGCTGCATGTTTCTTCCGTCAAATGACGCGTTCACTTCCTGATCCGCGCTTGCTAATTTTCGATCCTGAAATTGAAAGGACAATTTCACGAATAAGGCGAGAACAGCGTCGGTTAGCCCGCTTTGAGGGCGAATCTGAAAGTGAATCTGAGGAAGAAACCAGCCCCCGTTCTACTGATTCGGTTGTTTTACGTGCAGAAACATGGCAGCTAGGAGAGTTACCATCCAGGAGGAAGGAGCCCCTGATTTTATAATGCAACCGTTTCAAGCGCATCATCCGGCAGTAGCTACAGATTTTGAAATAAAGCCGCACTGCTAATTTGATGCCCAAGTTCATGGCCTACCTGCTCAAGAGCCTATCAAGCACTTGAGAGATTTCCAGGCAGCCTGTTCTACTGTCAGGCGTGATGGCACTGATGAAACTTCAATTCTGCTGAAAGCTTTTCCGTTTTCTCTTGAGGAAAAAGCAAGAGAGTGGTACTACACTCAACCTCTAGCAAATGTATCCAACTGGGAAACACTCAGAAAGGAGTTTCTGGAGAAATTCTTTCCATCTGAAGTTACTGATAAGATAAGGAAGGATATCTCTACAATTGTTCAGGATGACAATGAGACTCTCTTTGAATACTGGGAGCACTTCAATAATCTTCTGGAAGCATGCCCCCACCACATGATTGACAAGATCGTGCTACTCAGCTATATTACACAGGGTATGAGGCCCCAAGATAAGACCATACTGGAAAGTGCCAGCAATGGGTCTATAAAGAAGTACAAGACCACTGATGAAGCTTAGCAATTGATCAGTGATTTAGCTGAATCCACTAGGAACCACAGACAAAAGCAAGGCCGTTCAAAAGCTGTTGTAGAAGTATCTTCTAGCAGAGAGACTGCTGCTCTAACTCAAGACATCTATGAAATGACCAACTTGCTGAAACAAATGCAGTTGAATCAACAAGCTCAGCAAGCTCAACCTCCTCCACCACAGCAAAACCAACAACTAGTCCCACAAAGAATTTGCGGAATCTGTGCTGATTATAGCCATTACACTGATGAATACCCGCAGCTCCAACAAGAAGACAACATGGTGGCATCCACTCACAACTTCTATGACCGCCCCAACCCAGGGTACAATCAAAGTGGAAATAATAACCATGGATGGCAGGACAATTCAAACCAGAATTGGAGAGACAACAATAACAGAGGAGGCAGAGATAATCAGGGAAATCAGAGGTGGAACAATAACAATAACAGGCAGCAAAATCAACCTTACAGAGCACCTCACCTAAGGCAGAACCAAGGACCACAGAACAATCAGCAGCAGACCTCTCAATTTACTCATTCTTCGTTATCTTCTAATGAAGATCTACTACAATCTTTTGAGAAAAGACAACAAACCATGGAAAACAACATCATGAGTAGTATTAACGCCGGTCTGAATGGTCTCACCTCTACTCTGCAAGCTTTTACGACACAGCTTGGATCAGCACAAAATTCCAGTAACCAACCTTCAAGCACCACTGGAATCCCCTCTCAACCATTACCCAATCCAAAGGGAGGCATTAATGCTATCACCCTGAGGTCCAGAACCACACTGCAGGAGAGGAATCAGGAGGAACCAAGCTCACCAGAATACGCCTCAGCTGAAGAGGTGGTAGAAATCAAAGATGTTGAAGAGGAAGAGGATATACAGGACATAGCTGAAGAAGAGATAACTCAACCACAGAAGGAAGCACCAAAAGGCATAGACACCACAGACAATACTACTCCTATTCCATTTCCACAACTTGCAAGGAAGCCCAGGAAGCAGCTGGAACCCGATCCTAAAATGGTAGAGATATTCAAAAAGGTTGAGGTAACTGTTCCCCTTTTTGATGTTATTCAGCAGGTACCTAAATATGCAAAGTTTCTAAAAGACTTATGTATCCATAAAGACAAAATTAATGAATTAAAAACTATTCCTTTAAGTAGTTCTATATCTGCTTTAATGGGAGGATTACCTAAAAAATGTAGTGATCCAGGTCCTTGCATAGTTAGTTGTACTATTAGTGGTGTAGTAATTTATGACTGCATGTGTGATTTAGGAGCATGTGTCAGTATAATGCCTTTGTCTATATATGATGTTTTGAGGCTCCCTCCCTTAAAAAGGTCGGCAGCTCGTTTTGTGTTAGCAGATAAAAGCATTATTACAGTGGCTGGAGTTGCTGAAGATGTTTTGGTGAACACTAAAGGGCTCACATTTCCCACTAATTTTTATATCTTGGAGATGCCCCACAATGATTCAGATAAGCCATCATCAATCCTACTTGGAAGACCATTCCTGAAGACATCAAAATTCAAATTGGATGCTTTTTCAGGAACATACTCCTTTGAAATAGATGGCCGCATAGTAATCTTCAATCTGAATAGAGTAATTGACAACCCCCTAGAAGATCGTTTTATCTTCCAGTGTGATATCATAGACGAAAGTGTGGCTGAAGTTCAAAAGGAAGAGTTTGAAGAGAGGCACACTGGACAAGGTCCCAGTGTGGGGGACCCTCTTAACTGACAGTGAGGGCACTTCGCCATTTTCACAAGCCCCAGATAATCCAGAGCCTACCCATGATCAAAAGTTAGAATTGAAAGCTCTCCCTCCACATCTCAAATACGCTTATCTTGAGGATGAGCAGAAGCTTCCGGTCATTATCGCAAGGGAACTGACTTCTCAACAAGAAGAGCAGTTACTTGATGTACTGAGGAAGCATAAGAAGGCAATTGGGTGGAGTTTGGCAGACATAGTGGGAATCAACCCTCAAGTATGTGAGCACAGAATATTTTTAGAAGAGGGAGCAAGACCTGTCCATTAACCCCAAAGAAGATTGAATCCCACCATCTTGGAAGTTGTCAAAAAGGAAGTGACCAGACTATTGGAAGCAGGTATCATATATCCCATTTCAGACAGTGAATGGGTAAGCCCAGTACAAGTGGTGCCCAAGAAATCTGGAGTCACTACAGTGAAGAGTGAGCATGGAAAGCTCATAGCAACTAAAGTTCAGAATGCTTGGAGAGTCTGCATTGATTACAGGCGTCTCAACCAAGCTACCCGTAAGGATCACTACCCACTTTCATTCATTGATCAAATGCTGGATCGCCTGTTAGGTAAGTCAAATTATTGCTTTTTAGATGGTTACACAGGTTATTTCCAGATTCATATAGCTCCTGAGGATCAGGAAAAGACTACTTTTACATGTCCTTTTGGGACTTATGCTTATAAGAGAATACGCTTTGGCTTG
Organism: Arachis hypogaea; assembly: GCF_003086295.3. Classification (NCBI taxonomy): domain Eukaryota; kingdom Viridiplantae; phylum Streptophyta; class Magnoliopsida; order Fabales; family Fabaceae; genus Arachis; species Arachis hypogaea. Next base: position 42,115,583 of record NC_092047.1, on the reverse strand, counting down.
TGCAATGCACCAGCCACCTTCCAAAGGTGCATGATGAGTCTTTTCTCTGATCTTATTGAGGACTGTATAAAAGTTTTTATGGACGATTTTAGTGTTTATGGTGATTCTTTTAGCCTTTTCTTAGATGGATTATCTCGAGTATTAGATAGATGTGTTAATACAAACCTTGTATTGAATTTCGAAAAATGCCACTTTATGGTAAAACAAGGGATTGTATTAGGACATGTGGTATCTAATAATGGCATTTCTGTAGACACAACAAAGGTAAATATTATTTCTAGTTTGCCTTACCCCTCTTCTGTGAGGGAAGTCCGTTCGTTCCTTGGCCATGCAGGTTTCTACAGGAGGTTTATTAAGGACTTTAGTAAGGTGGCACTTCCCTTATCCAGATTACTGCAGAAGGATATTGAGTTCGAGTTCAGTGAGGATTGCGAACAAGCATTTGATAAGCTGAAGACTGCTCTAACTCAAGCCCCAATTGTGAGAGGACCAGACTGGAGTCAGCCGTTTGAAATCATGTGCGATGCTTCCAACCATGCAGTAGGAGCAGCGCTGGCTCAACGTGAAGGTAAGGATCCTTTTGTTATTGCCTATGCGTCTAAGACTTTAGACACTGCCCAGTCCAATTATACTACTACTGAGAAAGAGCTTCTTGCTATTGTTTTTGCTCTGGATAAATTCCGAGCTTATTTACTTGGTACTAGAGTAGTAGTGTATTCAGACCATGCAGCTCTAAAGTATCTATTAGCTAAAAAGGAATCCAAACCAAGGCTTATACGTTGGATACTGCTGTTACAAGAATTTGATTTAGAAATAAAGGATAGGAGTGGTAATCAGAATTTAGTAGCAGACCACTTGAGTCGCCTTGAACATATTAAGGATGATCCTACTCCTATAGATGATAATTTTCCTTTTGACAACCTGCAAGCAGTATCCGAGGTAGTCTCTTGGTATGCACCTGTCGCTAATTATTTAGTTTGCCGCACATTTCCTCCACATTTTTCTAAACATCAAAGAGACAAACTGAAAAGCAAGTCTAAATATTATATATGGGATGACCCATATTTATGGAGATGTGGCGCTGACCAGATAATTAGATGTTGTGTGCCTCAATCAGAATTCCAGTCCATTTTAGAGGCCTGTCACTCATCTGAGAGTGGAGGACATTTTGGCCCTCAAAGAACAGCTAGAAAGATCTTAGACTGCGGATTCTGGTAGCCTACTCTTTTTAGAGACGCTGCTGAGTTTTGTAAATTTTGCCCCCCATGCCAGAAATTTGGTAATATATCCAGGAGGGATGAGATGCCTCAACAATATATGCTCTTCTGTGAAATTTTTGATGTTTGGAGCATTGACTTCATGGGTCCATTTCCAAATTCTAATGGATATTTTTATATATTGTTAGCTGCGGATTATGTTTCCAAATGGGTGGAAGCAATTCCTACCCGCACTGATGATGCTAACACTGTTGTTTCCCTTGTGAGAAACCATATTATATGTCGCTTTGGATCACCACGAGCGATCGTGAGCGATCAAGGCACCCATTTTTGTAACAGGAGACCAACAGGATTGATGAATAAGCATGGGATAATCCATAAAGTTGTAACCGCTTATCATCCTCAAACTAATGGGCAAGCCGAGGTGTCAAACAGAGAAATTAAGTATATCTTGCAAAAGATAGTAAAGCCTCATAGAAAAGACTGGAGCACCAGGCTACAAGATGCACTGTGGGCATATAGAACAGCATACAAGACACCCATTGGGATGAGTCCCTTCCGCTTGGTTTATGGAAAAGCTTGTCATCTCCCAGTTGAAATAGAACATAGAGCCTTCTGGGCAGTTAAGGAGTGCAACATGGGAATTGAGAACGCCGGAGCTGAAAGGAAGTTGCAACTGCAGGAACTGGAGAACCTTCGCCTAGAAGCTTATGAGAACTCCAGAATTTACAAGGAAAATATGAAAGCTGTGCATGATCAAAACATCAAGAAGAAAGAGTTCCAACCTGGAGATTTTGTCCTCCTTTACAAATCTCGACTAAGGCTCATGCCCGGTAAGTTGAGATCAAAATGGGAAGGTCCATACAGAGTAGAGAAGGCTGAACCGTACGGAGTCTAACACCTAAGCCATCCTTCAAGCTCTGAACTTATTAAGGTTAATGGACAACACCTGAAGCTGTACCATGGTGAGAAGGTGCAGAAAAATAAGGAGCTTAAGATCTTCCACCTGGAAGATCCCCACATAGCAGCAGATTGAGCTAGTGGAGCGTCCAACTTACGGACGTTAAAGCAAAGTGCTTGGTGGGAGACAATCCACCGCGGTATGATCGTTCTTTTCTTCACTTTTAGTTTTTCTTCTTTCATAACTCTTCTCTTTATTAGTGCTTTCATGCTCTTTTATTTTCACGTCTTTATATTTAAAAAAAAAATTTTTTTCGCCACGCGACGCGATCGCATCAGCGACGCGTCCGCGTCGCAGAGGGGGTGGAGAAAAAAAAAATAAATGAACAGAGAGTCCGGCTGGAGCATGGCTGGAGGCGTGCCAATGGCACAAAACGACCCACGCGACCGCGTCCTTGACGCGTTCGCGTCGCATGGGAATCATGGCCTCCCACGCGACCGCGTGCCCTACGCGGCCGCGTGCTCTAAGTTTACGACGTAAAAGGGTGCACAGTAACATTCTGTGCGAGAGTGATGCTGGATTGGTGCTGGAAGCACAATCCTTGTCACGCGATCGCATCGCCGACGCCATCGCGTCACCCATTTTATAACGCACACTCATGCGATCGCGTCACCCAATTTTGGCAATTACAATAAATTGAACAGAGAGTTGTGCTGGAGCGAGGCTGCACTCGCGCCAGCAGCGTATCACGAGTCACGCGACCGCGTGACCGACATGATCGCGTCCCCTTACCTGACGCGCACCCACGCGAACGCGTGCCCCACGCGGCCACGTCGCATGCGCCGCACAGCTCAACCTAAAATTGCCACATATCTTATCTTCCTCTCCCGCAAATCCTAATTTTTCTTTTCCCTCCTTATTTCTTCCTTCCCTCTCCCCCCTTTTATCTCACCTCTCACTCTCTATCTCTCTCACCACCATTAACAAGGTTTTACCTTCTTCTTCCTTCTTCTCTTTTCCATCATTCTTATTATATTATATACATTTTTATTTTCTTTTTCTTTTCTTTTTCTTTTCATTTTTTTATTTTATTTTTCGTCTTCTTCTTTCCCTTTTTACATGGTGCTAGAAATTTTGAGTCATTATCCCTCATTATATGCTTGTGACTTGTTACAATTTATTTGACAATTATTATTATTTTTAAGGGATTGCTTGCATGTTCAATTTCATACTTTTTATATCTTACTTACCATGCATGCCATGTGTTTGTGAAAAAGCCTATATAGCCCTATGCACTTTTCTACATTACTTTACTCTACTATTCAATGCTTGCTTTTCACAAATTCTCCTTATTATTTTATTAATTGAATTCAATTGTCAATACAAACGTGATGGTTTGTTACGAAGTAATGCTTGGTCTATGCTACTCATGTCCTTTGCCAGCATGCCAATAAACACCTTGCATTTACTTGTTTTTATCTGTACTAGCTATTTTTCATTGATGGCTTTTCATATGTACTCGAGAGCATGTGTTAATGTCATCTACATTTTACTGTGCATCATTCACCCTCTTTTCCATTTCCTTCCTTGCTGTATATCTCTTTGAATTTAATTTACTTTCTCTTCCCTTCTTTCAGGATGGCCACCAAAAAAGGAAAGGAGAAAGCAACTTCCAAACCACCAGCAAGATGAGGAACTAAAAGAGCATTAATGGCAGAGCCTTCTTCCACCGCAGTCAAGCCCTCAACAAAACGAGTTAAGAGGATAATAAAGGTTGACGAAAAGGAGAAAGCCTTTCCAGCAAAGGACGCTGCGCGATTTTCCAATCGCTACTGTGAGCAGATGTTCCCTATCCTGGCAGAAAGGAACTATAACAATGAATACCTTCTTATCCTCCCATCCAATATTGCCACCTTTGTTGAGCCGCAAATTGAGCGAAGACAATGGGGTTTCCTATGGAGACAGCCAAGGCAGGTCAATCTTTCTTGGGTAGTTGAGTTCTACTCCAACTTCTACATACCGACCCTGCAGTCTGTTTATGTCCGGCAGAAGCAAGTTCCCATCACAGAAGAGGCTATTCAGCAGGCTCTGAGTCTTCCCCCTATTCCAGCAAGAATGGACGCTTTTCAAGAAGCCACCCTTCAGCGCCAGAGATACCAATTTGACTGGGACTCCGTTCTCGGAGTCATCGCCTTACCTGGCAGCCGTTGGATCTACGGATACCACCGTACCCACCCTAAGGGAATCTTGGATTCAGCACTAACCTTGGAGGCTCGCGTATGGGCGCAGATCATGTCCCATTACATCTTTTCGAGCACTCATGAGTCCTCCTTCACTGCGGACATGGCTGTTCTACTATGGTGCATCCTTACAGACCAACCTCTGAATCTCTCAAGACATATTCGGAATGCTATGGAACACGTACAAATTGTGAGCAACTTACCTTTCCCCGCCTTGGTCTCAGATCTTGTCTCAGCAGCCGGAGTCTCCTACAGAGCTGGGGACACCAAAGCCGTGCTTCCATGGGATGATCAGTATGTCCCTAACGAGAAATACCTCAGACTCTCAGTAGCCACTACAAGCCTTCCTACTGCTCCAGTTGAAGATAATCCTTCTTCAACACCACAAGCATCTACAACTGAGAAATTGCTCCAACAGATAATCAAATGGTTGGATCGGCAAGAACAGAAAGCAAAGATGAGAGAGCGCTGTAACGAGCGCCGATTCAAACACCTCAAGGAGCTACTCAAGGGACACTTCAGAGACTCAGACACCCCAGACTCCACTTCCTTTACCAGCACAGGGAGCCATGACGGCCCCGACTGTGGAGATACTGCTACCAGCCCACCCCTGTTCCTGACAGATGGCACCGAGGACGATGCAAAGCCTTAAGTGTGGGGAGGTCGGTCAGTACCTGACTTCCGGAGGAAAATTCTCTTCTCTAGCACCAATAATTAGGATATTTTAGTTAGATTTTCTTTCCCTTATAGAATAGAATAAATTGCATAGGTTAGGATAGTTGCATGCATGTTCTTCTTGATTGAAAAGACAATAAGTTTCTTTTAAAAATCTATCTTTGAAACAAAATTTCACTAATTTTTCAAAAATTCTTATGATAAATTTGCTTGAGTTGTATTTGGAACATGATATTTGAGTTAAAGAACACACAACCTGTGAAAGATTTGAGCCTTTATGAATGGTTACATTATTTAACCATAATTATTTCATTCTTGTGTGTTTACTTCTCTATGATTGTAATCTATATTTTGTTCTATCTTATATGTCCAATAGTTATTATATTTGCATGCTTGCACATGATTGAGGCCATTATTTGTTTAAACTCACTCATCCAAATTAAGCTTACCCTTTTCAATTACCTTTGTTAACCACTTTGAGCCTTTAATTCCCATTTGTTCGATATTTTACCACATTACTAACCTTAAGCCCAAAAACAATTGTATACCCCAATTTGAATCTTTGGTTAGCTTAAGATAGAATTGTGTGTGCTAGTTAAGTATGGGAAATTGTGGGAACAAAAGTTGTTAAGGGAATGTGTCATAAAAATTTAAGGGGAATTTGGATACCTACTCATGTGAAAATATAAGAATGAAAAATCTATGTGCATTGATAAGCTTTATTTATCTTTAAAAAAAAATAAAAAATAAAAAAATAAAAAAAATAAAAAAAATAATATGAAAAATCAATAAATAAGGGGACAAAATTACCCCAATGTTAAATTCAGAATTCAAAGATCAGTGTACATATAATAGAACCAAAATATAAGTTGATACATGAGTATGGATTGAAAAAGGGAATTCTGGGTAGCTAGGTATGAACTTTAAAAATGATATTAAGTGTATACAAGTTATGTTAGAGCTTGGGTTAATTAAAGATTCAATCTATTAGCTCACTTGACCAAAAATACACCCCTACCTATACCTTAGCCCCATTATAATCTTGAAAAGACCTCATGATGTTTGCATTGGTGTATTAACTATTGTTGATTGGTTAGGAGAAGAACAAAAGTTAGAAAGCATGATTAGAGAAGGATAGAGTGATCACCCTATACACTAGAGATTAGAGCGTACATACATTATCAGTGAGGGTTCAACGCTTGAATTTTCAAGTTCCCTGCTTTCATGAGCTATCTTCTTGCACTTTTATCCATTTTATTGTGTAATGATAAAATTAGTGGAATTTGATTTGTAATTGTTTTGAAGAGCTTATTTACTTTTGATCAAGTGGACAAGAATCATATAGTTGCAATTATTTATATATATATAGGTTTACATTGCATTTCATGAGTTTCTACATGTTCATACTTATTTCCTTATCTCCTTCAATTAATCATGAGGACATGCTAATGTTTAAGTGTGGGGAGGTTGATGAACCACTATTTTATGATTTATATTGTGTTTAATTGTGTGGTTTTATCATGATCCTTACCCACTTATTCATTAAATTAGCATGCATTTAGATTTCCTTCCTGAATTTATTACATGTTTAAAAACTGCTTCCTAGAGACTTTAATTATTTATTTTTAATTCTCCTTTATTCCATTCGATGCCGTGATCTGTGTGTTGAGTGTTTCAGACTTTACAGGGCATAAATGATTGGAGATTGGAAAGGAAGCTAACAAATATGGAAGGAACACAAGAATTTGAGGAGATAACCAGCGAGAAGTGACGCGGTCGCATGGCTCATGTGACTACGCGAAGGAGAGCAAATCGCAGTGACGCGGCCGCATGGCTCACGCGGCCGCGCGGATTGGAAAAGCTCTGGCGACGCGGTAGCGTGAACGACGCGAACGCATGGCACGGAAAAGCGCGAATGACGCGTCCGCATGGATGATGCGATCGCGTGACATGTGCGATCTGCATAATCTGCAGAATTCGTTGGGGGCTATTTTGGACCCTATTTCAACCCAATTTTCGGCCCGGAACAGCAGACTAGAGTCAGAGAACATGCACAAAAAAATAACACATTCATTCAGAGACAGTTGGAGATCTAGTTTTACTCTCTTAGGTTTTTCTCTCTAGGTTTTAGAATTTTAATTTTCAATTGGTCTTAGCATTGGAACATTGAGAAGAGTTATTTCCTCATCAAGACTTCGTCATTCTAGTTCATTTTCTCAACTTGGTTTTATTCTTCCATGTTCCTTGTTTTGCTCAATTTTGTTTTTTGAATACTTTTATGATTAATTAATGCAAGGATTATTTCTTTTTAATTCTATTTCAATTCCAATAATCATGTCTTCTTTTAATTCCCTTTCATGTGCTATGAATTTATTATTTACAATGTGTGAGTAGTTTCTTTACTTGATGGGGAGTTGATTAAAAGGAACTCTTGAGTTGGAAGGATTGAAGGAAAAATTTGTAATTGGGTTAAATGTTAGATTGCTATCCTGTCACCAACGCCAATCCCTTTGAACTAAGTGGGTTGCAACTTGTGAACAGATCTGGCATTCCAACTTGTTTGACTTTCCCTTACCTAGTAAAGGATAACCAAACAGAACAACCATTAATTATAAATTAATCTTACAATCACTCCATCAATAGTAGAAATTCCAACCAATCAACTCCCAGTCAAGGCTTTTATTCATATTATTTAAATTTCCTCAATTTACATTCCAATTTACTTAGCTCAACTTCTTGGAACATCTGATTAATAAGATAGCACACTTTTCTGCAACTCGTCGGGAGACAACCTGGGACTTAAAACTCCCAGTAATTTTTAATTCAAACTCTCTGTGACATACTTCTAAATTGATAGGCAGATTTTCGGTGAGTTAAGAACTATACTTGCAACGTAACCATTTTAATAATTTTTAATTCACCAGTTTCTGCGTCTCATCAATCCACCTCTATTCCCTTGTTTGAAATTTTATGCCCAAGGACAATCCCTTCAGTCACCATAAAGTGACATTTTTCCTAGTTTAAAACTAGGTTGGTCTCTTGGCATCTTTTCAGAACAAGTGCTAAATGGTTAAGGTAGGAGCTGAATGAGTCTCCAAATACTGAAAAGTCATCTATGAAGATTTCCAAAAACTTCTCTACCATATCAGAGAAGATAGAGAGCATGCATCTCTGAAAGGTTGCAGGTGCATTACACAGACCAAAAGGCATCCTTCTGTAGGCAAACACTCTAGAAGGACATGTGAATGCTGTTTTCTCTTGGTCTTGAGGATCTACTGCAATTTGGTTGTAACCTGAATAGCCATCCAAAAAACAGCAATATTCATGACCTGCTAGTCTCTCTAGCATCTAGTCTATGAATGGTAAAGGAAAATGATCCTTCCTGGTGGCTGTATTGAGCCTTCTGTAGTCAATACACATACGCCACCTTGTAACTGTTCTTGTAGGAACCAGTTCATTCTTTTCGTTATGAACCACTGTCATTCCTCCCTTCTTAGGGACAACATGGACAGGGCTCACCCAGGGGCTATCAGAAATAGGATAGATAATCCCAGCCTCTGGTAACTTTGTGACCTCTTTCTGCACCACCTCTTTCATGGCGGGATTTAGCCGCCTCTGTCGTTGAACCACTGGCTTAGCATCATCCTCTAATAGGATCTTGTGCATGCATCTGGCTGGGCTAATGCCCTTAGGATCACTTATGGACCACCCAAGAACTGTCTTGTGTGTCCTTAGCACCTGAATTAGTGCTTTCTCTTCTTGTGGCCCTAAAGCAGAGCTTATGATTACAAGAAAAGTGTCACCTTCTCCCAGAAATACATATTTCAGGGATGGTGGTAGTGGTTTGAGCTTGGGTTTAGGAGGTTTCTCCTCTTCCTGAGGAGTTTTCAGAGGTTCTTTTATTTCCTCTGGTTCCTCCAGATCAGGCTGAACATCTTTAAAAATGTCCTCTAGCTCTGATTCGAGACTCTCAGTCATATGGACCTCTTCCACCAGGGAGTCAATAATATCAATGCCCAGGCAGTCGTCTGATGTGTCTGGATGTTGCATAGCTTTGACAACATTCAATTTAAACTCATCCTCATTGACTCTCAGGGTTATCTCCCCTTTTTGGACGTCAATGAGGGTTCGTCCAGTTGCTAGGAATGGTCTTCCTAGAATGAGAGTTGCACTCTTGTGCTCCTCCATTTCCAGCACTACAAAGTCAGTAGGGAAGGTGATGAGCGGATATTTTATACGCTTTTTGGGGTTAATTTCATATAGATTTTAGTATGTTTTAGTTGGTTTTTAGTTTATTTTCATTCGTTTCTAGGCAAAATCCACATTTCTGGACTCTACTATGAGTTTATGTGTTTTTCTGTAATTTCAGGTATTTTCTGGCTGAAATTGAGGGAGCTTAGCAAAAATCTGATTCAGGCTGAAAAAGGACTGCTGATGCTGTTGGATTCTGACCTCCCTGCACTCAAAATGGATTTTCGGGAGCTACAGAACTCCAAATGGCGTGCTTCCAATTGCGTTGGAAAGTCGACATCTAGGGCTTTCCAGCAATATATAATAGTCCATACTTTACTCAAGGATAGATGATGTAAACTGGCGTTCAACGCCTGCTCTCTGCCCAATTCTGGCGTCCAGCACCAGAAACAAGTTGCAAGTTGGAGTTCAACGCCAGAAAAGGATCCAAAGCTGGCGTTGAACGCCCAAAACAGTCCCAGGCACGTGAGAAGCTTTAGTCTCAGCCCCAGCACACACCAAGTGGGCCCCAGAAGTGGATTTCTGCACTATCTGTTATAGTTTACTCATTTTCTGTAAACCTAGGTTACTAGTTTAGTATTTAAACAACTTTTAGAGATTTATTTTGGATCTGATGACATTTTTAGATAAAAACTTTATACTCTTTGACGGCATGAGTCTCTAAACTCCATTGTTGGGGGTGAGGAGCTCTGCTGTGTCTCGATGAATTAATGCAAGTATTTCTGTTTTCCATTCAAACATGCGTGTTCCTATCTAAGATATCCATTCGCGCCTAACTATGGAGAAGGTGATGATCAGTGACACTCATCACCTTCCTCAATCCATGAACGTGTGTCTGACAATCACTTCCGTTCTACATCAGATTGAATGAATATCTCTTAGATTCCCTAATCAGAATCTCCGTGGTATAAGCTAGATTGATGGCGGCATTCATGAGAATCCAGAAAGTCTAAACCTTGTCTATGGTATTCCGAGTAGGATTCTGGAATTGGATGGCTGTGACAAACTTCAAAATCACGAGTGCTGGGCGTAGTGACAGACGCAAAAGGATAGTAAATCCTATTCCGGTACGATTGAGAACCTACAGATGATTAGCCGTGCGGTGACAGCGCACCTGGACCCTTTTCACTGGAAGGATGGATGGTAGCCATTGACAACGGTGATCCACCTACACACAGCTTGCCATAGGAGGACGTGCGTGCATGAATCAGAGGACAGAGGAAAGCAGAGATTCTGAAGACAAAGCATCTCCAAAACTCCAACATATTATCCATTACTGCATAACAAGTAACCTTTAATCCATGCTCTCTTGTTTATTCGCAACTCAACTGATAAATATAATTGACTTCCTGACTAAGAATTGCAAGATAACTATAGATTGCTTCAAACCAACAATCTCCATGGGATTCGACCCTTACTCACGTAAGGTATTACTTGGACGACCCAGTGCACTTGCTGGTTAGTGGTACGAGTGTGAAAAGTGTGATTCACAATTCGTGCACCATGTTTTTGGCGCCGTTGCCGGGGATTGTTCTTGTTTGAACAACTGACGGTTTATTTTGTTGCTTAGATTAGGAAAATTTTTCTTTTTGGTTTAGAGTCTCTTATTATTGTTCTTGGTTAAAATTTTATACTTCTTCAAAACAAGTGTTACATTTACTACCCAATTGGCTAGAGCATTGGTCTAAGTCTATGGCAGTTTGGTATACTCTTTTTAAAAATCTTTTTCAAAAATAATAATTTCTCTATTAAATTTTGTGCCAAACTTTAAGTTTGATGTTTTCTTGTTGATTTCCCTTTTGGTTTTCGAAAATTTTAGTGTAGTTTTCTAAAAATTTTAAGTTTGGTGTTCCTTGGTGTTTTCCCTCCAAAATTTTCAAAAACAAGGAGCATCAGATCTAAAAATCCTAAATCTTGTGCCATCTTATTGTTTTTCTCTCTCCTTTTTAAATTCAAAAATATCTTTTCTCTCTATTTTAAAGCAAATTTTCAAAATTTACCTTTAAAAAATTCAGATTTTGTTTAAAATTTAAAACCTTTTTCAAAAATCATCATATCCTTTTTAAAAAACTTCCTAACCACTTTCTCTTTCCTCATTTTTTCGAAAATTTTCAACCATTTTTGTTTATTTTATTTTAATTTATTTCATTTTTGAATTAAATAAATAAATAAATAAATAAATAAAAATAATTTTTTTTTATTTGACATCATCTCCCTTTCTCCATTATGGATCTAAGTGAAAATGAACAGTCCAGGAGGACTCTGGGGTCATATGCTAACCCCTCTACTGCTTCATATGGGAGTAGTATCTGCATACCCTCCATTGGAGTCAGTAGTTTTGAGTTGAATCCTCAGCTCATTATCATGGTGCAGCAAAGTTGCCAGTATTCCGGTCTTCCACAGGAAGAACCTACAGAGTTTCTGGTACAATTTTTACAAATTGCTGACACAGTACATGATAAGGAAATAGATTAGGATGTCTACAGAGTATTACTGTTTCCATTTGCTGTAAAAGATCAAGCTAAGAGGTGGTTAAATAACCAACCTAAGGCCAGCATAAGGACATGGAAACAACTGACAGAAAAATTCCTGAATCAATACTTTCCCCCAAAACGGATGACACAGCTAAGGCTGGACATCCAAGACTTTAAACAAGGAGATAAGGAATCTCTTTATGATGCCTGGGAGAGATACAGAGAGATGCTACGAAAATGCCCCTCTGAAATATTTTCAGAGTGGGTTCAGTTAGACATCTTCTATTATGGGCTTGCTGAAGGAGCTCAGATGTCTCTAGATTACTCAGCTGGTGGATCTATCCACATGAGAAAGACAATTGAAGAGGCTCAAGAGCTCATTGATACAGTTGCCAGGAATCAGCATCTGTACCTAAGCAGTGACCCTTCCATGAAAGAAGAGGTTAAAACAGTAACTGCTGAACTCAGCCCTGTAAAACAAGCTGCTGAATTCAATCAGCAATTGGACTTTCTAACAAAGCAGTTAGCCGAATTCAAGGATAAACTACAAGAGACAAGGATGGATAATATAAATATGGAAGAACAATTGAAGCAAACAAAGCAGCAGCTGTCGAGACAAATAATAGAAGAATGCCAAGCAGTTCAATTAAGAAGTGGGAAAACATTAAACACCCCACCTCAAGGAAGCAAAGAGCCAAGGAATGAGCAAACTACCCAAAATTCACCTGAGGACAGTAAGAGCCCAGGAAAAAGTAATTCTGGCGTTAAAATGCCAGTAATCTGGTGGAAGGCTGGCGCTGAACGCCCAGACCATGCCCAAGACTAGCGTTCAACGCCAGTAACAAGCAAGGACTGGCGTTCAATGCTAGAAACAAGCAAGGATCTGGCGTTGAACGCCCAAAATGGGCACAGTTCTGGCGTTCAGACGCCAGGAACAGACAAGGAGTTGGCGTCTAACGTCACTCCAGCTTCTAACTCTGACACTCAATTGCCAGTGAGGGATCAGACACACACAAGTGCTGATGACAACCCCTCTAAAAAGGCTTCTTCAACCACTTCTATAGGCAATAAACCTACAGCAACTAAGGTTGAGGAATATAAAGCCAAGATACCTTATCCTCAAAAACTCCGGAAAGAGGAGCAGGATAAGCAATTTTCTCGCTTTGCAGATTATCTCAGGACTCTTGAAATAAAGATTCCATTTGCAGAGGCACTTGAGCAAATACCTTCTTATGCCAAGTTCATGAAAGAGATCCTGAGTCATAAAAAGGATTGGAGAGAAACAGAAAGAGTTCTCCTCACTGAAGAATGCAGTGCAGTCATTCTAAAAAGCTTTCCTGAAAAGCTTAAAGACCCTGGGAGTTTTCTGATACCATGCATATTAGAAGGTAATTGCACCAAGACAGCTTTATGCGATCTTGGGGTAAGCATCAACCTAATACCTGCATCCACTATCAGAAAGCTTGGCTTAACTGAAGAAGTTAAACCAACCCGGATATGTCTCCAACTTGCTGATGGCTCCATTAAATACCCATCAGGTGTGATTGAAGACATGATTGTCAGAGTTGGGCCATTCGCCTTTCCCACTGACTTTGTAGTGCTGGAAATGGAGGAGCACAAGAGTGCTACTCTCATTCTAGGAAGACTCTTCCTAGCAACTGGACGAACCCTCATTGATGTCCAACAAGCGGAAATAACCCTGAGAGTCAATGATGATGAGTTTAAGTTGAATGCTGTCAAAGCCATGCAGCATCCAGACACATCAAAAGACTGCATGAAAGTTGATCTTATTGACTCTTTGGTAAAAGAGATCAACATGGCTGAGAGTCTCGAATTAGAGTTGGAAGACATCTTTAAAGATGTTCAGCCTGATTTGGAGGATTCAGAGGAGATGAAAGAGCCTCTGAAATTTCCTCTGGAAGAGGAAAAACCTCCTAAACCCGAGCTCAAACCATTACCACCATCCCTGAAATATGTATTTCTGGGAGAAGGTGACACTTTTCCAGTGATCATAAGCTCTGCTTTAAATCCACAGGAAGAGAAAGCACTTATTCAAGTGCTAAGGACACACAAAACAGCTCTTGGGTGGTCCATAGGTGACCTTAAGGGCATAAGCCCAGCTAGATGCATGCACAAAATCTTATTGGAAGATAATGCTAAACCAGTGGTTCAACCACAAAGGCGGCTAAATCCAGCCATGAAGGAAGTGGTGCAGAAAGAGGTCACCAAATTACTAGAGGCTGAGATTATTTACCCTATTTCTGATAGCCCCTGGGTGAGCCCTATCCAAGTCGTCCCAAAAAAAGGAGGCATGACAGTGATTCATAATGAAAAAAATGAACTGGTTCCTACAAGAACAGTTACAGGGTGACGCATGTGTATTGACTACAGAAGGCTCAATACAGCCACCAGAAAGGATCATTTTCCTTTACCATTCATAGACCAGATGCTAGAAAGACTGGCAGGTCATGATTATTACTACTTTTTGGATGGCTACTCAGGCTATAACCAGATTCCAGTAGATCCCCAGGATCAAGAGAAAACAGCATTCACATGTCCATCTGGAGTGTTTGCTTATAGAAGGATGCCATTTGGGCTGTGTAATGCGCCTGCAACCTTCCAGAGATGCATGCTCTCTATTTTCTCTGATATGGTGGAAAAATTTTTGGAAGTCTTCATGGATGACTTCTCAGTATATGAAGACTTATTCAGCTCCTGTCTTGATCACCTGAAACTTGTCCTGAAGAGATGCCAAGAGACCAACCTAGTCTTAAACTGGGAAAAATGTCACTTCATGGTGACTGAAGGGATTGTCCTTGGGCATAAAATCTCAAACAAGGGAATAGAGGTGGATCAAGCAAAAATAGAGGCAATTGAAAAATTACCACCACCTGCCAATGTTAAGGCAATCAGAAGCTTTCTGTGGCATGCAAGATTCTATAGGAGGTTTATAAAGGATTTTTCAAAAATCGCAAAACCTCTAAGCAATCTGCTAGCTGCTGACACGCCATTTGTGTTTGACACAGAGTGTCTGCAGGCATTTGAAACGCTGAAAGCTAAGCTGGTCACAGCACCAGTTATTTCTGCACCAGACTGGACATTACCATTTGAGCTAATGTGTGATGCCAGTGATCACGCCATTGGTGCAGTATTGGGACAGAGGCATGACAAGCTTCTGCATGTCATTTATTATGCTAGTCGCATTTTAAATGATGCCCAGAAAAATTACACAACCACAGAAAAAGAATTACTTGCAGTGGTTTATGCCATTGACAAGTTCAGATCATACTTTGTAGGATCAAAAGTGATTGTGTATACTGACCATGCTGCTCTTAAATATCTACTCACAAAGTAGGATTCAAAACCCAGGCTCATCAGATGGGTGTTGCTTCTGCAAGAGTTTGATATAGAAATAAGAGACAGAAAAGGGACAGAGAACCAAGTGGCTGATCATCTGTCCCGAATAGAGCCAGTAGAAGGGACGTCCCTCCCCTCTCTTGAGATCTCTGAGACTTTTCCGGATGAGCATTTATTTGCCATCCAGGAAACACCATGGTTTGCCGATATTGCAAACTATAAAGCTACAAAGTTCATACCCAAGGAGTACAACAGGCAACAAAAGAAAAAATTAATCACTGATGCAAAGTACTACTTGTGGGATGAACCCTATCTCTTTAAGAGATGTGCAGACGGAATAATCCGTAGGTGTGTTCCTAGAGAAGAAGCACAGAGGATCCTATGGCATTGCCATGGATCTCAATATGGAGGCCATTTCGGGGGTGAGCGAACAGCCACCAAGGTCCTCCAATGTGGCTTCTATTGGCCCACACTCTATAGAGATTCCCGAGAGTTTGTACGTAACTATGACAGTTGCCAAAGAGCTAGTAATCTGCCCCATGGTTACGCCATGCCTCAACAAAGAATCTTGGAGATTGAGTTGTTTGACGTATGGGGAATTGACTTCATGGGACCTTTCCCACCATCATTCTCAAACTCTTATATTCTGGTGGCAGTCGACTATGTATCAAAATGGGTTGAGGCCATTGCCACACCCACCAATGATACTAAAACAGTGCTGAAGTTCCTCCAGAAACATATCTTTAGCAGGTTTGGTGTCTCTAGAGTACTGATCAGTGATAGGGGCACTCACTTCTGCAACAAACAGCTTTACTCTGCCATGGTTTGGTATGGGATTCGCCACAAGGTAGCTAATCCATATCATCCACAAACTAATGGTCAAGCTGAAGTCTCTAACAGAGAATTAAAGAGAATCCTAGAACGGAGAGTAAGTACCCGTAGAAAGGATTGGGCACGGAGCTTGGATGATGCTCTGTGGGCTTACAGAACAGCATTCAAGACCCCTATAGGGACCTCTCCATACCAACTTGTGTATGGTAAGGCATGTCACCTGCCCGTGGAACTGGAACATAAAGTCTACTGGGCAACCATATTCCTAAACTTTGATGCCAAATTAGCAGGAGAAAAAAGATTGCTCCAGCTAAATGAGCTAGAGAAATTCAGATTCACTGCTTTCGAAAATGCCAAGCTTTATAAAGAGAAATAAAAAAAGTGGCATGATAGAAAGTTGTCATCTAGAATCTTTGAACCAGGACAGAAGGTTCTGCTGTTTAACTCTAGACTCAGGCTATTCCCCAGGAAACTGAAATCCCGGTGGAGGGGACCATATGTGATTACAAGTGTATCACCATATGGTTATGTGGAGCTTCAAGATATTGATTTTGATAAGAAGTTCATTGTCAATGGAAAGAGAATCAAGCACTATCTTGAAGGCAACGTTGAGCAAGAGTGCTCAAGGCTGAAGCTAGATTAAAAGCTCAGCAAGGTCCAGCTAAAGACAATAAAGAAGCGCTTGCTGGGAGGCAACCCAGCCATGGGGCATCAATCCTCTAAGCATTTTGCCCTATTTTTATTTTTATTTGTTTATATAAAGTTCATTAATAACAAGGTAAAAAATCAATTGCATAAGTTCACAGGGTGATGGGATATTTTCGCGGAGAAACGAATTTCTCCAAAACACCCAAAACTAACCGGCAAGTGCACCGGGTCGCATCAAGTAATAAAACTCACGGGAGTGAGGTCGATCCCACAGGGATTGATGGATCAAGCAACTTTAGTGGGTGATTAGTTTAGTCAAGCTAACATTGAAGTGAATTGTGTGAAATTGTAGCCAACAGAAAGTAAATGACAATGAATTTAAAGTTGCAGAATGTAAATTGGCAAGTAACTTAAAGAGCAAGAAATGTAAATTGCAAGAATCTTAAATTGCAAGAAAGACAAATTTCATTAAATGTAAAGGGGAGTGGGTGCAGAGAAATTAAAGAGAGCAATAGATCAAGCAACTGGATGTTTAAATTGCAGAGAAGGGAATTGTAGCAGAAAGTAAATCAGCGAGAAAACTCAAATCAATTGTGAAATCTAGAAAGACAAATGAAGATCTCAGGGGATCCAAGAGACTAGAAAACAAGTCTAGATCTCAAGCCCTTCCTTGATTTAACAGCAGGCAGATTGAAGAAGAAATAAAAATGAAAGCAGTAGGAGAACTTTGATTTAAATTGCAATTCACTGAAATTATGGAGCAAGGCAAAACGAAGAGAAATCTCAAAGGGAGAATGAAACAGAATTCCTTCAATTCTCCACCCAAGATTCAAAACAAAGATGAAAATTAAAGAGAGAGTTCTCTAATCCTAATGCTCCCTAGTGGAGCCAGCCTCCTTACAAATATGAAAATGATGCCTTATATAGGCTTTACAAAATGAAAATGAAAATGAAATTGAAATTAAAAACCAATTACAATTAAATGAAATTCCTATTTTATCTATCTCTTGTGCCTTTGAGTGATGATAATGGGCCCTTGCTCTTGATGGATTTGGGTTGATAGAGGCCTTGGTTGATTGCTCTTGGAGTTGGAGAGAAAACCGAATTGAACCGGGTTGGAATCATGAAAGCTTGAGTAAAAGTTGGAGTAAAAGTTAGGGTCTAACTTTTGCTCCAACTTTTCACATCAGCACCCTTCCTTGCTGATACCAACGTTGGGGCAAAAGTTAGGGGTCAAACTTTTGCTCCAACGTTGGCCCCCTTGTGTGCATGTATGGGGTGCTACTTTGTCCTCTTGTCAACGTTGCTAATTTCATGCCAACTATAGACTATTATATATGGTTGGAAAGCTCTGAATGTCAGCTTTCTAACCCAATTGGAATCACCTCAATTGGACATCTACAACTCAAGTTATGCTCATTTGAAGAGGACAAGGTTGCTGGCTTTGGTGTGCAGCGTTTGAGGCGACGTTTGCCTCAAACGTGGTCGAAAACGCCAGTTCTGGAGGCTCAAACATATTGTCCACCCCATACTATTATATATTTTTGGAAAGCCCTGGATGTCTACTTTCCAATGCCGTTGGGAGCACATCATTTGAAGCTCTACAGCTCGAGTTATACTCCGTCGAATGTGCAGAGGTCAGTTGGCCTCACTGCAGGTTGCCACCATGTTCGTTTATGCTCATTGCGGGGTAGTTTTCTCCCTCAATTTTAGTGTCCACCATGAAGTGCCATATATTCTTGGAAAGCTCTCGATTCCTACTTTCCATTGCTTTTTGAATCACCTCATTTGGAGCTCTGTAGCTCAAGTTATTCTTGTTGGAAGTATACCCCTTGCACACTCATGGCGCCAACGTTAGCCCAAAAGTTAGGGGCTAACGTTGGCGCAAACTTTTGCTCTCCCTTTGTGTTTCTCATGTGCCAACGTTAGCCCAAAAGTTAGAGGCTAACGTTGGCGCAAAATTTTGGTGGCCAGGGGGTGTTTTTCTCATGCCAACGTTAGCCATGGCTAACGTTGGCGCAAACTTTTGGTGCCCAGGGAGTAACTTTCATGTGCCAACGTTAGCCCAAAAGTTAGGGGCTAACGTTGGGGCTAACTTTTCACCCAAAAGTTTGTGCAAAAGTTTGAGGCTAACTTTTGGTCCAACTTTTTGCTTCCTGGTTCATTTTCACTTGTTCCATTGTCCTCTCTTTACTCCTAGCCATTCCTTCTTGCTTCAACCTTTCTCCAAGCTTTCTTCACCTATCATTAATCAACCAAACACATCAAAGCTATGCTTAAAATCATGAGATATTAATTTTATCATACTATGTGACAATTATAGCATAAAACCTCATGAAATAGCATGAATTCATACATGATTGATTAAATCAAAGGAAACATGAAAATCTACCTAATTGGCTTGCTTATGGCTCAAGAAAGTGCATAAAAACTATTGAAAACAAATGAAAAAGCATAGAAAAACATGACATGGTGACATGTCATCACAGGGTTACAGAAGGAATCTGCACACAAAACAGAGAAATAGAGCTCACTGGCGAGAAAACGCCAGTAAGAGCCTGTTTTTGGCGTTCAGCACCCAAAAGAGGCATCCAGTGGGCGCTGAACGCCAGTAAGGATAGCTATCTGGCGTTCAACGCCAGAAAAGGGCAACAACTGGGCGTTGAACGCCAGTAAGGATAGCTATCTGGCGTTGAACGCCCAGGAGAATAGCATTTGGGTGTTGAACGCCCAAAACAGGCAGTGTTTGGGCGTTCAAACGCCAGGATGATGGGAAGGAGGTAAATTCGTTTCTTCTTCATATTTTTCATTCTAATTTTAATTTCCATGTTTCAAATCATGATTTCTTGCATACACATGTTAAGAACCCTGATTTCTAAAATCCTTAATTTCTAAAAATCCTACTTTAAAAATATCAAATGTATCTTAATCCATAAGCACAAATCCTCTTTTTCAATCCAATTCAACTCTTTTCCAAAAATCTTTTCAACTCATCAATATCTTTTTCAAATCTCCACATTATCTTTTTCAAAATCTAGATTTATCTTTTTCAAAAATTTTTCATATCTTTTCAATTTTAAACTATATCCTCTCTTATCATATCTTCTATCTTATCTTTTCCAAATCAATCTTTTTTATCATATCTTTTCTAAATTTTCGAACCCACCCCCTCCCTTTAAATATGGGTTCGGCCTCCCCCCCTCTCCATCAACAATTGCACCTAGCTCTCCTTTTATCCCTCTCCTTTCTTTTCTTTTGCTTGAGGACAAGCAAACCTCTAAGTTTGGTGTGTTTATCCGTGATCACTAAGATCATGGCCCCTAAGGGAAAACAACCCACTTCAAGAGGCAAGAAAGAGAGCGTTCCAAAACCACTTTGGAATCAAGGGAAGTTCTTATCTAAAGAACATTCAGACCATTATTACAAAATAATGGGTCTAAGATCAGTGATCCCGAAAGTTAGATTCGATCTGAAAGAAGACGAATATCCGGAGATCCAGGAGCAAATTTGAATCAGGAACTGGGAGGTCCTAGCTAATCCTGAGACGAAAGTGGGAAGGAATATGGTCCAGGAGTTCTATGCTAACACGTGGCAGACAGACAAGCAAAAACTATCTGAAACTGCTTTCTATGAATATCGGACCGTGGTCAGAGGAAAGATTGTTCATACCAACCCTAACAAAATCAGGGAGATCTTAAAGCTACCTCAGCTGAAAGATGATCCAGACTCTTTCAACAGGAGAATGATGAGAACAGACAATGGCCTGGATAAGATTCTAGAGGATATATGTATCCCTGGAGTCAGGTGGACCACTAGCACGAAGGGTGTCCCAAATCAACTCAAAAGGGAAGATCTCAAACTAGTCGCCAGAGGATGGCTGGACTTCATTGGGCATTCTCTACTGCCCACCAGCAACCGTTCTGAAGTCACTGTTAAAAGAGCAGTGATGATCCATTGCATCATGATGGGAAAAGAAGTGGAAGTTCATCAACTGATTTCAACTGAATTCTACAAAATTGCTAATAAAAATTCTAAAGAGGCCAGGTTGGCTTACTCAAGCTTGATTTCTCTACTCTGCAAGGACGCTGGAGTAAGGATGGGAATAACTGAGTATATCTCAATTGAGAAACCAATCACCAAAGCATCAATGGAAAAACAACAAGCACAGGATGACCCCATCAAGAAGAAAACACAGGAATTTCTCCCAGAAATCCCTCAATCTGAATATTGGGAGTATATTGAAACATCAGTTACCAAGATGCAAGAAGCTATGGAACAAATAATAAAGAAACAGAAGGAACAAAGTCAAATTCTTTGCTATTTGATTAAAGAACAGGAAGAGCAAGGGCGTGACTTGAGGGAATTGAAGCGCCAGAAGTTATCTCTTGAAGGACCAAGCACCCCACAGATCCGAGGAACATCCACTTCCCAGAACAAAGGTTGTTAAATTCCAATTTCTGCTTTAACTCTGTGATAGTTGTCGTTATAAGAGTTTACCTTAGGAGTCATATAGTAGTAATTAGTGTCTATTTTGATTTTACCTCCAATTAAGTTATAGTATATTTTTCTCATCATCAGCAAACATGAATAAAATAGTAGATCTTTTGAATAAGAGGCAATAAAATTCGAGTTTTTAATAAGAAAAATTCTAATTAGTAACATGTGGTGGCAATGCTTTCTGTCTTCTGAATGAATACTTGAACAGTGCATATGTCTTTTGAATTTGTTGTTTAAGACTGTTAAATATGTTGGCTCTTGAAAGAATGATGAACATGAGACATGTTATTGATAATCTGAAAAATCATAAAAATGATTCTTGAAGCAAGAAAAAGCAGCAAAGAACAAAGCTTGCAGAAAAAAAAAAGAGAGAGAAAGAAAAAGCAAGCAGAAAAAGCCAAAGCTCTTAAAACCAAAAGGCAAGGGTAATAGAAAGGATCCCAAGGCTTTGAGCATCAGTGGATAGGAGGGCCTAAAGGAATAAAATCCTGGCCTAAGCGGCTAAACCAAGCTGTCCCTAGCCATGTGCTTGTGGCGTAAAGGTGTCAAGTGAAAACTTGAGACTGAGCGGTTAAAGTCAAGGTCCAAAGCAAAAAGAAGAGTGTGCTTAAGAACCCTGGACACCTCTAATTGGGGACTTTAGCAAAGCTGAGTCACAATCTAAAAGGGTTCACCCAATTATGTGTCAGTGGCATTTATGTATCCGGTGGTAATACTGGAAAACAAAGTGCTTAGGGCCACGGCCAAGACTCATAAAGTAGTTGTGTTCAAGAATCATCATACTGAAATAGGAGAATCAATAACACTATCTGAATTCTAAGTTCCTATAGATGCCAATCACTCTGAGCTTCAATGGATAAAGTGAGATGCCAAAACTGTTCGGAAGCAAAAAGCTACTAGTCCCGCTCATCTAATTAGAATCTGAGCTTCACTCAAAAACTCTGAGATATTATTGCTTCTTGACTTATTAGTCTTCTATTTTATTTGTCTAGTTGCTTGAGGACAAGCAACAGTTCAAGTTTGGTGTTGTGATGAGCTGATATTTTATACGCTTTTTGGGGTTAATTTCATATAGATTTTAGTATGTTTTAGTTAGTTTTTAGTTTATTTTCATTAGTTTCTAGGCAAAATCCACATTTCTGGACTCTACTATGAGTTTGTGTATTTTTCTGTAATTTCAGGTATTTTTTGGCTGAAATTGAGGGAGCTGAGCAAAAATCTTATTCAGGCTGAAAAAGGACTGCTGATGCTGTTGGATTCTGACCTCCCTGCATTCAAAATGGATTTTCTGGAGCTACAGAACTCCAAATGGCGTGCTTCCAATTGCGTTAAAAAGTAGACATCCAGGGATTTCCAGCAATATATAATAGTCCATACTTTGCTCAAGGATAGATGATGTAAACTGGCATTCAACGCCTGCTCTCTGCCCAATTCTGGCGTCCAGCGCCAGAAACAAGTTGCAAGTTGGAGTTCAACGCCAGAAAAGGATCCAAAGCTGGCGTTGAACGCCCAAAATAGCCCCAAGCACGTAAGAAGCTTTAGTCTCAGCCCCAGCACACACCAAGTGGGTCCCAGAAGTGGATTTTTGCACTATCTGTTATAGTTTACTCATTTTCTGTAAACCTAGGTTACTAGTTTAGTATTTAAATAATTTTTAGAGATTTATTTTGGATTTGATGACATTTTTAGATAAAAACTTTATACTCTTTGACGGCATGAGTCTCTAAACTCCATTGTTGGGGGTGAGGAGCTCTGCTGTGTCTCGATGAATTAATGCAAGTATTTCTGTTTTCCATTCAAACATGCGTGTTCCTATCTAAGATATCCATTCGCGTCTAACTATGGAGAAGGTGATGATCAGTGACACTCATCACCTTCCTCAATCCATGAACGTGTGTCTGACAATCACTTCCGTTCTACATCAGATTGAATGAATATCTCTTAGATTCCCTAATCAGAATCTCCGTGGTATAAGCTAGATTGATGGCGGCATTCATGAGAATCCGGAAAGTCTAAACCTTGTCTGTGGTATTCCAAGTAGGATTCTGGGATTGGATGGCTGTGACGAACTTCAAACTCGCGAGTGCTGGGCGTAGTGACAGACGCAAAAGGATAGTAAATCCTATTCCGGTACGACTGAGAACCTGCAGATGATTAGCCGTGTGGTGACAGCGCACCTGGACCCTTTTCACTGGAAGGATGGATGGTAGCCATTGACAACGGTGATCCACCTACACACAGCTTGCCATAGGAGGACGTGCGTGCATGAATCAGAGGACAGAGGAAAGCAGAGATTCTGAAGACAAAGCATCTCCAAAACTCCAACATATTATCCATTACTGCATAACAAGTAACCTTTAATCCATGCTCTCTTGTTTATTCACAACTCAACTGATAAATATAATTGACTTCCTGACTAAGAATTGCAAGATAACTATAGATTTCTTCAAACCAACAATCTCCGTGGGATTCGACCCTTACTCACGTAAGGTATTACTTGGACGACCCAGTGCACTTGCTGGTTAGTGGTACGAGTGTGAAAAGTGTGATTCATAATTCGTGCACCAGAAGGCAAATGGCCCAACCTTGACAATCATGTCCTCAATTATGCCTGATGGGTATTTAATGGAGCCATCAGCAAGTTGAAGACAGATCCGGGTTGGTTTGACCTCTTCAGTCAAGTCAAGCTTTCTGATAGTGGATGCAGGGATTAGGTTGATGCTTGCCCCAAGATCACATAGAGCTGTCTTGGTGCAGTTATCCTCTAATATGCATGGTATCATAAAGCTCCCGGGATCTTTAAGCTTTTCTGAGAAGCTTTTCAGAATGACTGCACTGCATTCTTTAGTGAGGAGAACTCTTTCAGTTTCTCTCCAATCCTTCTTATGACTCAAGATATCTTTCATGAACTTGGCATAAGAGGGTATTTGCTCAAGTGCCTCTGCAAATGGAATCTTTATTTCAAGAGTCCTGAGATAGTCTACAAAGTGGGCAAATTGCTTATCCTGCTCCTCTTTGCGGAGTTTTTGAGGATAAGGCATCTTTGCTTTGTATTCCTCAACCTTAGTTGCTGCAGGTTTATTTCCTACAGAGGTAGGTTGAAAAGCCTTCTTGAGGGATTTATTATCAGCACTTGCAGGTGTCTGATCCCTCACTGGCATTTGAAAGCCAGGGTTGGAAGCTGGAGTGGCGTTGGACGCCAACTCCTTACTTGTTCCTGGCGTTTGAACGCCAGAACTGAGCTTCCATTGGGCGTTTGACGCCAACTCCTTGCCCGTTTCTGGCGTTTGAATGCCAGAGTTATTCCTCTCTGGGCTCTTACTGTCCTCAGAGGGATTTTGGATAGCCGGTTGTTCATTTCTTGGCTTCTTGCTGCCTTGAAGTGAGGTATTTAATGTTTTTCCACTTCTTAATTGAACTGCTTGGCACTCTTCTGTTATTTATTTTGATAACTGCTATTCTGTTTGCTTCAACTGTACTTCCATATTCAGATTAGCCATTCTTGTGTCTTGTAGTATCTCCTTGAATTCGGCCAGCTGTTTTGTTAGAAAGTCTAATTGCTGATTGAATTCTGTAATTTGTTCTGCAGGACTGAGTTCAGCAGTTACTATTTTAGCCTCTTCTTTCATGGAAGATTCACTGCTTAGGTACAGATGCTGATTTTTGGCAACTGTATCAATGAGCTCTTGAGCTTCTTCAATTGTTTTTCTCATATGTATAGATCCACCAGCTGAGTGGTCTAGAGAAATCTGAGCTTTCTCTGTAAGCCCATAATAGAAGATGTCTAACTGCACCCATTCTGAAAACATTTCAGAGGGGCATTTTCTTAGCATCTCTCTGTATCTCTCCCAGGCATCATAAAGAGATTCATTATCTCCTTGTTTAAAGCCTTGGATGTCCAGCCTTAGTTGTGTCATCCGTTTTGGAGGGAAGTATTGATTCAGGAATTTTTCTGTCAGCTGTTTCCATGTCCTTATGCTAGCTTTAGGTTGGTTATTTAACCACCTCTTAGCTTGATCTTTTACAGCAAATGGAAACAGTAATAATCTGTAGACATCCTGATCTACTTCCTTATCATGTACTGTATCAGTAATTTGTAAAAACTGTGCCAGAAACTCTGTAGGTTCTTCCTGTGGAAGACCGGAATACTGGCAACTCTGCTGCACCATGATAATGAGCTGAGGATTCAACTCAAAGCTACTGACTCCGATGGAGGGTATACAGATACTACTCCCATATGAAGCAGTAGTGGGGTTAGCATATGACCCCAGAGTCCTTCTGGATTGTTCATTTCCACTTTTGTCCATGATGGAGAAAAGGAGATGATGTGGATTGTAAATTTCTTTTTTGAAAACCGAAATTAAAATAAAATAAAATAAAATAAAATTAATGAAGAATTGACTAAAATTTCGAAAATTTGAAGAAAAAGAAATAAAAGAAACTTGAAAAATAAATTAATTAATTAAAAAGATTTGAAAAAGATGTGGGTGGGGATTTTCGAAAAAAATGAAGAGAGAGAAATTGGTTAGGAAGTTTTGAAAAAGATACGTCTTAAAATTAAAGATACTTGTAAGAAAATAAAATAAAAAAAAAAAGAAAAGATATGAAAAAGATTTGATTTTAAAATTTGAGATTAGAGAGGATAAGATAAGCTAGGTAAGAGAAGATAAGGAATTTAAATTAAAAAGTTTTGAAATTTAAATTTTAAATTTGAAAATTAAATTTTGAAATTTGAAATTTGAAATTTGAATTTGAAATAAAATAAGATAAGATTTTTTTGAAAAAGATTTGAATTTTGAAATTTTAAAACTAAGATAAGATAAAATAAAATTTTTAAAATGAAATCTGAATTTTTAAAAGAAAAATTCGAAAAATCACTTAAAATAAAGGAAAAAGATATTTTTGAATTCAATGAGGAAAGAGAAAAATAATAAAAAGACACAAAACTTAAAATTTGTAGATCTAATGCTCCTTATTTTCGAAAATTTTGGAGGGAAACACCAAGGAACACCAAACTTAAAAATTTTAAGATCAAAATACAAGGAAGACTCAAGAACACTTTGAAGACTCACAAGAACAACAAAAACATGAAGATAGAACACCAAACTTTAAAATTTTTAGAAAACCAAAACAAAATTTTCGAAAACTAAAGAAAAATCAACAAGAAAACACCAAACTTAAAGTTTGGCGCAAGATTTATTCAAAGAAAAGTTAATTTTGAAGAAGTTTTTTAAAAAAGAAGATAGCCAATTACCAAGAACATAAGCACCACGCTCTAGTCAATTGAGCTATAAATTTAAAGTGTTTTAACAAGGTATAAATAAATCTTTTTTTTAGATGCTAATAATTCGAAAATGCACAAGAAAAACAAGAAAAATCACAAAACAAGAAAAAATAAAGATCAAACAAGGAAAATAAACAAGAACAACTTGAAGATTAAGAAAGAACAAAGAACATGCAATTCGAAAATTTAAAGGGAAATAAAAACATGCAGTTAACACCAAACTTAAAACATGACACTAAACTCAAACAGAAAAACTCAATTACTAGTTAAAAAAAAATTTCGAAATTTAAAAAGAGAAAATAAGGATTTAAAAAAATAATTTCAACCAAAAACAATAATAGGAGACTCTAAACCAAAAAGAAAAATTTTTCCTAATCTAAGCAACAAAATAAACTGTCAGTTGTCCAAACTCGAACAATCCCCAGCAACGGCGCCAAAAACTTGGTGCACGAATTGTGAATCACACTTTTCACAACTTGTACCACTAACCAGCATGTGCATTGGGTCGTCCAAGTAATACCTTACGTGAGTAAGGGTCGAATCCTACGGAGATTGTTGGTTTGAAGCAATCTATGGTTATCTTGTAACTCTTAGTCAGGATATAATATCAATAATAATTTTTAGTTTTAATTGTAAAAAGTCAAAGGGCATAAAATAAATACTTGTTACTCAATAATGGAGAATATGTTAGAGTTTTGGAGATGCTTTGTCCTCTTTATTTCAGCTTTTCTCTTGTACTCCTCTTCACACACGCAAGGCTCCTTCCATGGCAAGCTGTATGTAGGGTGTCACCATTGTCAATGGCTACTTCCCATCCTCTCAGTGAAAATGGTTCAAATGCTCTGTCACAACACGGCTAATCATCTGTTGGTTCTCGATCATGTCAGAATAGAATCCATTTATTCTTTTGCGTCTGTCACTACGCCCAACAATCGCGAGTTTGAAGCTCGTCACAGCCATTCAATCCTTGAATCCTACTCAGAATACCACAGACAAGGTTTAGACTTTTCGGATTCTCATGAATGCCGCCATCAATTCTAGCTTATACCACGAAGATTCTGATTACGGAATCTAAGAGATACTCATTCAATCTAATATAGAACGGAGGTGGTTGTCAGGCACACGTTCATGGATTGAAGAAGGTGATGAGTGTCACAGATCATCACCTTCTTCATAGTGAAGCGCGAATGAACATCTTAGATAGGAACAAGCGTGTTTGAATAGAAAACAGAGATAATTGCATTAATTCATCGGGATGCTGCAGAGCTCCTCACCCCCAACAATGGGGTTTAGAGACTCATGCCGTCAAAGAGTATCAAATTCAGATCTAAAAATATCATGAGGTGCAAAATAAATCTCTAAAAGTTGTTTAAATACTAAACTAGTAACCTAGGTTTACAGAAAATGAGTAAACTATAATAGATAGTGCAGAAATCCACTTCTGGGGCCCAGTTGGTGTGTGCTGGGGCGAGACTTAAGCTTCTCACGTGCCTGGGTTGTTTTGGGCATTCAACACCAGGTTGTAACCTGTTTCTGGCGTTAAACTCCAACTTGTAACTTGTTTCTGGCGCTGGACGCTAGACTGCAACATGGAACTGGCGTTGAACGCCAGTTTACATCATCTATCCTTGAGCAAAGTATGGACTATTATATATTACTGGAAAGCCCTAGATGTCTACTTTCCAACGCAATTCAGAGCGCGCCATTTGGAGTTCTGTAGCTCCAGAAAATCCACTTTGAGTGCAAGGAGGTCAGAATCCAACAGCATCAGTAGTCCTTTTTCAGCCTGAATCAGATTTTTGCTCAGCTCCCTCAATTTCAGCCAGAAAATACCTGAAATCACAAAAAAACATACAAACTCATAGTAAAGTCCAGAAATGTGATTTTTAATTAAAAACTAATACAAATATACTAAAAACCAACTAAATCATACTAAAAACTAAGTAAAAACAATGCCAAAAAGCGTATAAATTATCCGCTCATCAGTTGCTTAAGGACAAGCAACAGTTTATGTTTCGTGCTATGATGAGCAGATATTTTATACCCTTTTTAGTAGCATTTTCTTAGTGTTTTCAGTTACATTTTATCAAGTTTTAGTAGGTTTTAGTACAAAATTCACCTTTTGGATGCTACTTTGAGTTTTGTGCCTTTATTATGATTTCAGGTGATTTTTTGGTGAAAATGCCAAGTTTTGGCAAAGTCTGATTCAGAGGCAAAGAAAGGATAGCAGATGCTGTCAAATCCTGACCTTCATGCATTCCAACGAGCATATCTTGAGCTATAGAGATCCAATTGACACGCTCTTAATGGCGTTAGAAAGCTAACTTCCAGAGATTTCCAGAAATATATAATAGTTTATAATTTGCTTTGCAAAGGACTGCCAAAAACGGGCGTTGAACGCCCAACTTACCCCCTTTCTGGCGTTCAACGCCCAAGAAGGACCAAGGCCAACGTTGAACGCCCAAAACTGGCATTCAACGCTACCAAGGGAGCATAAGGCAGCATGGACACCCCATAGTGGGCCTTCAACACCCACTCATCTAAGTTGGACGCAAAGCTCAGCCCAAACACTCACCAAGTGGGCCCAAAGTGGATTTTAGCACTTCTTAGCTTATTTTAATTTTTTTTTTGTAATTTTTAATTAAGAACAATATCTTTTAGGTTTAGTCTTAGAGTTTTTACTATAAATAAGGGACTTCCTTCCTCCTGAGGATCATGCCTCCCAGGAGGGGAGAAGCACAGACACATTACATTACACCTTCTTATTTGTTTTCTTTGTAAAACATGAGCAACTAAACCTCCTGAGTTAAGGATAGGAGCTTTGCTCATTTTTATGAATTAATATCATTACTTTTCTACTTTAACACATGTTTGATTCCATTCTATGATGTATTTTCGTTATTCATCTTTATGAATCTGGGGTAGAACAAGAGTATTACCCCTTATTCTACGTGAGCTCTTGCGAAGCCTTAGCCGGTTAGTATTAAGCTACAACTTAAGAATACATCACAAGTTCCAAAAGAGTATCTGGGCTAATTGGGATACGTGACATAAAATCTAGTTAGTCGTGGGTAAATGAGGTCTTTGTGGTACAGAGAATCATTCTCTGATCTGGAAGATCTACCCTTGTCTGTGGCATTTTGAGTAGGATCACCAGAGACTGAATTGCATAAGCTTCACCCTCGTTCAGATTGGATGACCATTAGCACCGGCGTGTGATCTAGATCAGACAAGATTAATGACCACTAGCCCCGACTTTAATCACTTACAGCCTTGCCATTGAATGAATCACTCATTGTTTAAGTAGTCAGTAAGAAGTACTAATCCAGAAGAACAAGCATCTCCAAGGCCTTAACTGATTCCCTTTAATTGTTCTACACCAATTCTATATTGCTTTCTTTATTGTTTTGTTTATGCACCTACAACAATAACAATTACCTTTTCTATTCGCCTGACTAAGATCTGCAGGTTAACCACAGCTTGCTCAATCCAACAATCCTCGTGGGATCGACCCTCACTCACCTAAGGTATTACTTGGACAACCCGGTGCACTTGCCGGTTCAGTTGTGCGAGTTCTAATTTCGCGTACCAAACGCACATCCCCAAGAGTCTATGCATAGCTCTTATATATATATATATATATATATATATATATATATATATATATATATATATATATATAATTTGTGCACATTGGGGGATATCCTTCCTGGAAATTTATAAGTGTCCGGTCACTCTTACGTTGTAGGGTCAACAGAGTATGGAGTCTCAACCTAGAACACATGGTGGCAAGCAACGGTACTTTACCCAGGGAAACTTGTATCTTAGATAAAATTGAGTGCATAAGTCTCATTTCATTCATTATACCCATAACATCACTTATACATCATATATGTGCACTTTTATACATAATTCATCATGACCCGAAGCAAGTGGGGTGAACCACACACTTGCATATACCCAGGGAGCCTCTATACTAACCATCCTGGAGCATGTCGGGCAAAACCACAACTCTTGCATCTACCCAGGAGGTACATTCTCATATGCCCAGGAGGGACAAAAGAGGGGATTCTAACCTCCCACCATCTCGCTAGGGGCAATTTTACAATACTAGGAGGAACAAAGAAGGGGATCCTCACTTTCCACCATCTTCTGGGGTCACACTTTCAAGAAAGAGTGCTCAGATATAACATTTATTCTTTTCTTTAATCAGTTTCATAATTTAAATAGTATATATATATATGGTAAAATAAAACTGTACAACCTTTTTCTTCTACCTCTACATACACATGTATTCCAATTCTTAGTGAAGAATTGTTGGTGCAAGGAGTTGCTAAAAGTTTCTCGGTTAAATCCATTGATCAAAGAGTTGACAATAAGGATGAGTCTCGGTGTGGATACACATAATACCTTCGTACTATTGAAGGAGAAAGTTTTATTCACTGAGATACTCAGGCATTGGCATCTGACCCATCTTATTGAAATAAAATTTTAAGCACAAAATAGATCAATAGAATTACTTTATTACTTCCACTGCGTGTTATGAACACATGTAATCCTTCAGGTGGGTCCATCACCGATTTGCTCCCTCCTCCCTCTAGTCCCGTTCTTAGGTCTGCTCAGCTTCTTAGTTCAGATTATTGGTATCTAAAAAATCTCCCTTTCAATTTTGTTCTATTTTTTTTTTCAGATTTTAATTTGGTTCACATTAATCATTTTCTTCTTGATTTGGTTTCAATTTACTCTTTTGTTTTGTTTTTGTTTTGCCAAGAACACAGGATAAAAGGGGGTGAAGCAAAAGAAAGGCCTACAAGATGCACCAGTACCACTATGAAGAGTTGTTACCGCAATGCGTTGCACCTCTATTCTGGGTCTTCTCTATCTATACATGTATATTATTTATTGCTGCCGCCTTTAATCAGCTGTCCTCAATTTGGATTCATACTAAAGTGTTATGCATTGTTGATTGATTTGTGAAACTAGCATTATTATATGTTAATAATAATTTTAAGGGGCCAAGGATTGTTTCTGCAATATATTTGGATTCAACAATACGCAAAAATATTGTTTATATAATATATTTGGATGCAACAATACACAGTTCATAAGTACAACAAATTAAGTATATTAATTTTTTAGTAGTGTATTTTAGTAGAAAAATTGTCGTAACATACTTGGAATGCAAATTAAGTTAATAGAATTTAGTAATCACTCACAGAATTTGAGGACAACCTAGATTTAGTTAAAGGTAAAGCCCTCACCAAAGATGAGATAACAACTACAATAAACAAATCCAAATTATCGCATGTAAAGGTTAACAATATCATATTTGCATTAAAACACTATGCAAATGCAATTTTTGTTTTGAGTATACTGAGATCTATAGAGAGTATAATCCAACATGACCAAAATCTAAGTCAATTCTTTATTTATATTATTAATAAGTTAACCATATAAGAAAATTCACCTTAAAAAATAAAATCAAATCAAATAAAAGCAATTTTTCTTCCAAGAGTTTTCATTGAAAAACAGGGGGTGAAATATTTGTTGGAACTCACTAAATTGTGTAGTTTTTAAGCACTCTTTCACCAATGCTAAAAGCTAATTTTCAAGCAACAACAAGTTATACTAAAAAATTTTCAACATACCAGCAACCAAAAATTAAACTACAGCAACAAATTATTATCAAATAACAAATTAGGACCAACAAAATAAATTGTACTCAAAACAAATAATTAGAACCATTAGCAACAGAACCAGCAACAACAATAAATTTTACTCCAAAACTTGGTGAATATATTGACCTCTAAAGAAAACATTGTTGAGTTGTAGGAGGGGGTTTGAACTTCTGCTATTTATGGGTGAAGACGCGAGTTTCTGCGACGGCGAGGGCTTCTTGGCGAAGGAGAAGGCTGCTGATGAGTAGATGTTTCATATACTTTTTGGCATTATTTTCTTAGTGTTTTTAGCTATATTTTATTGAGTTTTCGTTAATTTTAAAAGGTTTTTATGCAAAATTCACTTTTTGGATTCTACTTTGACTTGTTCTGTTTTTGTTATGATTTCAGATAATTTCTGGCTAAAATTGGCAAGTTTTGGCAAATTCTGATTCAGAGGCAAAGAACAGAGTGTAGATGCTATCAGATCCTGACCTCCATGCATTCAACCAAGTATTTCTGGAGCTACAGAGGTCTAAATAACGCACTCTCAACGGTGTTGGAAAGCTAACTTGCTGAGTTTTCCAGAAATATATAATAATATATACTTGTCTTTGGAAATGATGGCCCAAAATGGGCGTTGAACGCCCAACTTACCCCTTGCCCAGCGTTCAATGCCCAAGGAGGAGCAAGCTTGGCGTTGGACGCACAAGAAAGCGCAAAATCGGCATCCAACGCCCCCAGAGGAGCACAAGGACGTGGATTCACCCCAAGCTCAGCCCAAACACTCACAAGTGGGCCCGAGAAGTGGATTTTTGCACGTTTAGCCTAGTCTGTCATATTTCTATACTTTTTCATTAGTAGATTAGTATATATATAGGAGAAGATCACCCATGTTAAGGATCTTTGGCCTTATCCTCTTCTATTACTTTCGTTTTCTGTAAAGCATGAGTCACTAAAACCTCCTAGGTTAAGGTTAGGAGCTCTGCTAATTCTCATGGATTAGTAATGTTACTGTTTCTATTTCAATCTATATCTGATTCCATTCTAAGATGTATCTTTGTTCTTCAATCCTTATGAATCTGGGGTGGAACTAGCATATAACCCCTTGTTCTACATGAGTTTTTGTGAGTCTCGAGAGGAATAACATTGGACTACAAGCTTGATTATACATCTCTTAGATAGCTAATCCACGCGTTCGTTAGGGATATGGGAACATCTGTTTGGCCGAGCCTGGGGCGATTAGGGCCTTCGTGGTATAAGCTAGAATCATAAAGCTTTATTCTCCGATCTGGAAGATCTGACCATGTCTGTGGCATTTTGAGTAGGATCACCAGAGATTGAATTGCTAGAGCTTCACCCTCGTTCAGATTGAATGACCATTAGCATGGTGTTTGATGTGAAGCAGAGGAGATTAATGACTATTAACGTGGCGTTAAGCACTTACAGCTTGCTATGGAATGAATCATTCATTGTTGGAATAGACAGTAAGAAAAGTTAATCCGGAAAGATACGGCATCTCCAAAATCTTAACCGATTTCTCACTATCGTTTCTTCGCTATTTCTTTATTGTTTTCTTATTTATTTTATGCACATTGAACAACAACTAATCAAATTTCTATTCACCTGACTAATATTTGCAGCATAATCACTGCTTGCTCAGTCCGACAATCCTCGTGGGATCGACCCTCACTCACTTGAGGTATTACTTGGATGACCCGGTGCACTTGCCGGTTGTAACACCCTAATTAGCCTAAACTTTTTCTCGCGTCGTAAAGCAAAGATTAATCAGAGATTACGACAGTTCTAAGCTCATACCTAGTGTATATATATAGAAAGAATAATATAATCTAGATGCCCGATGAAGGACATAGCTCAAAATTAGGATTTGAAAAGCGCAAAACGTATAAACGGAGCAACTAACTTAAAGCACAAGAAATAGATATAGTATAACAAAATATCATAGTATAATATCATAAGAATCTTGCCACGGCTCGTGGAGTTTAAGTCGGCTAGCCATATACAGATATACAGAACCAGACAGTAAAAACAACTTATATCAGTTTTGTTCTCTCAAATACAAGCCTCTAGGCAAAACAAAATACAAAAGTGAGAGACATATACAAAATAAATCAATAAGACTCAAAAAGAAGTATCCGGATCCTCCGCTTCTGTCACCAACCAAACAACTCACCGACGTGAGTTACAACTTGCATCTGAAAAATACAACAGAAATATGGTATGAGAACCGGAGGTTCTCAGTATGGTAAAAGTGCCCAGTGATGTAGGATATAAGACCCCGGGATGCCAAAGGCAATCCTAGACATCATATCCATCACAAGATTCAATCTTAAGGCATACTAAAACAGATAAGCGTGCTATATAAGCCTTAACATAATTAAACAGGGTACTCTATCTTAGGGGATTTCTATTCCAACCAAACACCACTATCCCACAGCCTTCACCAACCTATCCTCCATACGATCCATCACCACCGCCTTTTGAACCTCCTCAATCCCAGTAGAAAACACAGATAATATACAATGCAAGTAAAACACAAGTAGTTGCATGTAAGGCAAATAATTCAAATAGAAAATAGGCATGTTATACAAATAGGCAGGCCGTTACAAGTAGTCAAAGCATACAAACAAATAGAAAATGCATATGATGAATGCCTGTCCTATAGGTTGTGATATCACATTGTCGGTTCAACTGCCAACCCGACACATCTCCATGGAGATGTCGCCCTTTGGAATCATCAATGGGAACCCCTGAGATATAGTGCTCGGATCACTGTCTAGACTTTTGCGCCTGCACGCTCTATAGATCCGAAGGCATATGAGCGGGATACTATTGCCACCGACCTCGCATCTCAATACAAGCGGGACGAACCACCACCCTTACGTTGCCGCCGCTACCTCGATAGGTGGGATCCAACCGCCGTCCCTGTCAGGCGCATAGCGTCTCATAATCTCAATAAAAATTATACATCCGTGGTTTTTAGAAAAACATTTTCAATATAGCATGGATCCATCATCTCATTCAGGTCCTCGACTCATCTCAACCATTGTCAATTCACATATCAGTTTCTGAACATCAACAATTTATCATTTCTCATCTCATATATCAATCATCCTTCACATAACATCAAACCATCCTCCATACACCCAAAACCTAATCCTCCGTTTTCTAATTTTTCATAAAATCAATCAACTAAAACCCTTAAGTTATATCCCATGTTCTCATACTCAAAACCAAGTCCAAAAGTCTTAAAATGGTGTTATAGAAGCTTACAATCTTGTTGGGAAGGAGAAATAGTTGAAAACAAAGTTAAGTTTTAGAAGTAAGGCATGTGCGTCCGCATAGGGGTGTGCGTGCACACGCCCAGGAAGATTTTAAAAGTGTGCATTTGCACAGGGGTGTGCATATGCACAGGTATGAAAATTCACAAGTCTGTTCACTCGCACAAGCTGTGCTAACGCCCCCAACAGACTAACCTTCCCAACGCGTGCGTGCGCACAGGTTGCAATTCTTCCTTAGGTATGTGCGCGCACAAGCTGTGCTAGCGATGCAAACAGAACGCATCTCCCTGCCTGTGCGTGCGCACAGGTTGAAAATCTTGCAAGGCTGTGCGTGCGCACATACCAGAAATCACAGAATTCTACAACTTTGCAGAATTTCAGATTTTAACACAAATCTTTGTTTGATCATAACTTCCTCTTCAAAATTCAAAATTTTACAAACTTTATATCCCTTTGAAGAGTTTTTAATAAGCTTTAATTTCATACAATTTCAACAATTTTTGAAAACCGAAGCAAAAGTTATGATCAGACAAAGTTCACCAAAAACCAACTTTTACCAAAAATCACACTTTACCAAAATTTCCGAAATCCTCAAACCACATCCAACCAAAACAATACCAAACTCCCATTTTTCCTCAAAACCAACCCTTTGTGTCATATTACACCAATCTTACCACATTTTATTCTCAACCAAAATATCACATATATCACATATCCACCAATCATCATTACATCACTATCAATTTTGAAAGAATGATGAATTTAGAGAAGTATTATTGGTGCTCCGAAAAATAACAAATATTGGTTCTTGAAGCAAGAAAAAGCAGCAAAAAGAAAAAAGAAAAATAAAAAGAAATAGCAAAAAGCTCAAAAGAAAAAGCAAAAGAGCAAGGATCCAAGGCTTTGAGCATCAATGGTTAGGAGGGTCAAAATTGGCCTAAAAAGTTCTAATGAGCTGCTATCCCTAACTAAAATGCTTGTGGTGTGAAGGTGTCAAGTGAAAATTTTGAGACTGAACAGTTAAAGTCGTGATCCAAAGCAAAAGAGTATGGCTAAGAACTCTGGACACCACTGTCTAGGACTTTAAGCAAAGCTAAAGTCGAATCCAAAGGGTTCCCCCAGTTAAGTGTCTTTGGCATTTATGTATCGGTGGTAATACGTGAAACCAAG
Organism: Arachis hypogaea; assembly: GCF_003086295.3. Classification (NCBI taxonomy): domain Eukaryota; kingdom Viridiplantae; phylum Streptophyta; class Magnoliopsida; order Fabales; family Fabaceae; genus Arachis; species Arachis hypogaea. The sequence continues at coordinate 42,079,079 of NC_092047.1, read as the reverse complement.
CAACAGTTTAAGCTTGGTGTTGTGATGAGTGGATATTTTATACGCTTTTTGGCATTGTTTTCTTAGTGTTTTCAGTTATATTTCATTGAGTTTTAGTTAATTTTAATAGGTTTTTATGCAAAATTTACTTTTTGGATTCTACTTTTAGTTGTTATATTTTTGTTATAATTTTAGTTAATTTCTGGCTGAAATTGGCAAGTTTTGGCAAAGTCTGACTTAGAGGCAAAGAACAGAGTATAGATGCTGTCAGATCCTGACCTCCATGAATTCAAACGAGCATTTCTGGAGCTACAGAGGTCCAAATGACGTTCTCTCAACGGCATTGGAAAGCTAACTTCCAGGAATTTCCAACAATATATAATAGTCTATACTTGTCTTTGGAAATAATGACCCAAAATGGGCGTTGAATGCCCAACTTACTCCCTGCCTGGCGTTCAACGTCCAAGGAGGAGCAAGCTTGGCGTTGGATGCCCAAGAAGGAGTGAACTTGGCATCCAATGCCCCAAGAGGAGCACAAGGATGTGGATTCACCCCAAGCTCAGCCTAAACACTCACCAAGTGGGCCCGAGAAGTGGATTTTTAAACCTTTAGCCTAGTCTATCATATTTCTGTACTTTTTCATTAGTAGATTAGTATATATATAGGAGAAGATTACCCATGTTAAGGATCTTCGGCCTCATCTTCTTCTATTACTTTCGTTTTCTTTAAAGCATGAGTCACTAAAACCTCCTAGGTTAAGGTTAAGAGCTCTGCTGATTCTCATGGATTAATAATATTACTGTTTCTATTTCAATCTATGTCTGATTCCATTCTAAGATGCATCTTCGTTCTTCAATCCTTATGAATCTGGGGTGGAACTAGCATATGACCCCTTGTTCTACATGAGTTCTTGCGAGTCTCGAGTTGGATAGTATTGAACTACAAGCTTGATTATACATCTCTTAGATGGCTAATCCATGCGTTCGTTGGGGACATGGGAACATTTGTTCAGCCGAGCATGGGGCGATTAGGGCCTTTATGGTATAAGATATAATCATAAAGCTTCATTCTCCGATCCGGAAGATCTGACCTTGTCTGTGGCATTTTGAATAGGATCACCAGAGATTGAATTGCTAGAGCTTCACCCTCGTTCAAATTGAATGACCATTAGCGTAGCGTTTGATGTGAAGCAGAGGAGCTTAATGACCATTAGCATGGCGTTAATCACTTCCAACTTGCTATGGAATGAATCATTCATTATTGGAATAGACAGTAAGAAAAGTTAATTCGAAAAGATAAGGCATCTCCAAAATCTTAACCAATTTCTCACTATTGTTTCTTTGCTATTTCTTTATTGTTTTCTTATTTATTTTATGCGCATTCAACAACAACCAATCAACTTTCTATTCGCCCGACTAAGATCTGCAGGATAATTACTGCTTGCTCAGTCCGACAATCCTCGTGGGATCGACCCTCACTCACCTAAGGTATTACTTGGATGACCCGGTGCACTTGCTAATTAAGTTGTGCGAATTTAAATTTCGAACACCAGCTGCTCAGTTTACGATGATGGCACAGACTGCATGCTATTGTTTTCTTCTATGGCTGTGATGGAGAAGAGTGTTGCGATTGGAACTCATGACGACATGTTGAGAGTGACGAAGAATGACCACTACTCCTATAAGAGAAGGATGGAGGAGGAGGAGAAGAGCGTTGTGGTTGGGACTCGCGACGGCGCCATGAAAGCGACGACGAACCCACCATCGCTACTATTGCCCTGCATGTCTGCATGAGAAGGATGGACGAGGAGGAGTGCTCGAATGAAGAAAATGAGGGAGAGGGAGGGAGGTGCTGTTGCTGCGTGAATTAGGGTTAGTGGAATGGGGAATAAGGGTTTTGTTACTTGGTTAAAGAGCATAAAAATAAATTTATCATTATTGAATTCTCACTATCAGTCACAAGAGTGGTAGAAAATCTATTTTTTTAAGTGAGAACCTTATGGTAATGCTTTTTAGGGGTGCTGAAAGAGTAAGAGAAAATGAGTACGCTTAAAAAATGTGACGATAACAATAATATTGTGTCATGCTTCAAAAGCGTACATGTTTCTGTCTATGGCTATGCTTTTGAAGCATGGCAAGAATGAAAGAGCGTAATTAAATCTCTAATCAATTGCTATCTTCATAAAAGTTTGACCATTAACCCCTTTCGGCCATGTTTTTGAAGCGTGGTTAAACCTCTAATCAAAAGCCACACTCATAAAAACGTGGCCATTGACCCCTTTCGGCCATGCTTTTGAAGCGTGACAAGAAAAAAGCATGGCAACATGTGTTTTTTCTTGTAGTGACAATATCTGCCAGTGGACCTCCTATCATCTAGGTCATTTGTCCAATTTGAGTCTGCAAAGGCAAAAATTCTAAAATCAATGCTTTTCAAAAAATAAATACCATAGTTAATTGAACTTGATAATTAAGTATCTAAGTATCCTTTTAACAGCAACCCAATATTGTTGAAGTGACTTGTACATGAATTGGCTCACACGATTTACAGCAAAAATAATCTCAAAATGTGTGAGAGTTGCATACTATTGATGAGCGGATAATTTATACGCTTTTTGGCATTGTTTTTAGGTAGTTTTTAGTATGATTTAGTTAGTTTTTACTATGTTTTTATTATTTATTATGCAAAATTCACATTTCTGGACATTACTATGAGTTTGTATGTTTTTCTATGATTTCAGGTATTTTCTGCCTGAAATTGAGGGACCTGAGCAAAAATCTGATTTAGAGGCTGAAAAGGACTGCAGATGTTGTTGGATTCTGACCTCCCTGCACTCGAAATGAATTTTCTGGAGCTACAGAAACTCAATTGGTGCACTCTCAATTGCGTTAGAAAGTAGACATCCAGGGCTTTCCAGCAATATATAATAGTCCATACTTTTCTCAAGTTTTGATGACGCAATTTGGCGTTTAACTCCAAGTCTTTACCCTATTCTGGCGTTAAACGCCAGAACTGGCATAAAAACTGGAGTTAAACGCCAGAAATAGGCAGCAACTTGGCGTTTAACTCCAAAAAAGTCTCTACGCATGGACGCTTTAATGCTCAGTCCAAGCACACACCAAATGGGCCCCGGAAGTGGATTTCTGCACTATCTATCTTAGTCTACTCATTTTCTGTAATCCTAGGTCACTAGCTTAGTATAAAAACTACTTTTAGAGATTTATTTTGCATCTCATGACATTTCACATCTGAATTTTGTATCTTCTACGGCATGAGTCTCTAAACTCCATGATTGGGGGTGAGGAGCTCTGCTGTGTCTCGGTGAATTAATGCAATTACTTCTATTTTCTATTCAATACGCTTGTTTCTGTTCTAAGATATTCACTCGTACTTAACCGTGAAGAATGTGATGATCCGTGACACTCATCATCATTCTCAACCTATGAACATGTGCCTGACAACCACTTACGTTTTATCTGTAATAGCTTGAGTGTATATCTCTTGGGTTCCTGGTTCAGGAGTTTGATTGCCTCTCCTGACAATAGACCGTTCAAATCCATGAATCCAGAGTCTTCGTGGTAAAAGCTAGAATCAATTGGCAGCATTCCTGAGATCTGGAACGTTTAAACCTTGTCTGTGGTATTCTGAGTAGGATCTGGGAAGGGATGACTGTGATGAGCTTCAAACTCACAAGTATTGGGCGTAGTGACAGACGCAAAAGGATCAATGGATCTTATTCCAACACAAGTGAGAACCGACAGATGATTAGCCATGTACATGGACCTTTTTCACTGAGAGGACGGATGGTAGTCATTGACAATGGTGATCCACCAACATACAGCTTGCCATGGAAGGAGCCTTGTGTGCGTGAAGAAGAAGATGGGAGGAACGTAGAGACTCAGAAGACAAAGCATCTCCAAAACCTAAATCTGTTCTCAATTACTGCATAACAAGTATTTATTTGATGTTCTTTTACTTTTTACTATTGAAATTAAGAATTATCATTGATCTCCTGACTAAGAATTACAAGATAACCATAGCTTGCTTCAAGCCGGCAATTTCCGTGGGATCGACCCTTACTCACGTAAGGTATTACTTGGACGACCCAGTGCACTTGCTGGTTAATGGCACCGGAGTTGTGAAAAGTGTAATTCACAATTTTGTGCACCAAATTTTTGGTGGCGTTGCCGGGGATTGTTCGAGTTTGGACAACTGACAGTTTATCTTGTTGCTTAGATTAGGAAAAATTTACCTTTTTGGTTGGTTTAGAGTCATTAAATTTGAGTCTTTTATTTTCCTTTCAAAAATCTTTCAAAAATCTTTATTTTTCTTTATTAATCTTTGATTTTTCTTTGAGTCTTTTATTATTATTCTTGTTAATTTTTTTTTAAATTTGTGTTTTCTTTTTTAGATTATTTTCGAAAATTTTAATAACTAAATAAAAACCAAAAACCTCTTAATTTAGTCTTCAGTTTGAGTTTAGTTTCATGTTTTAAGTTTGGTGTCAATTGCATGTTTTTATTTTGTTCTTCATATTTTCGAATTACATGTTCCTTGTTCTTTCTTGATCTTCAAGTTATTCTTATTTATTTTCCTTGTTTGATCTTTAATTTTTCTTGTTTTGTGTCTTTCCTTGTTTTTCTTGTGCATTTTCGAATTATTAGTATCCAAGGTATAAAAATTTTAAAGTTTGGTGTCCATTGTGTTTTTAATTCCTTAAAAATTTTTCAAAAAATTGTTCTTGGTGTTCATCTTGATCTTCAAAGTGTTCTTGGTGTTCATCTTGACATTCAAAGTTTTCTTGTTTGTTTTCTTTGTTTTGATCTAAAAATTTTAAGTTTGGTGTCATTTTATTATTTTTCTCTTTCCTAATTAAATTCAAAAATATCTTTTCTCTTTAATTTTAATTAATTTTCGAAATTTGACTTTAGAAATTCAGATTTTTAATTTAAAATTTTTATCTTATCTTATCTTAGTTTTAAATTTCAAAAAAAATCAAATCCTTTTCAAAATCTTATCTTATCTTTTCCAATCTCAAATTTTACAATCATATCTTTTTCAGATCTTTTCTTTTATTTATTTTCTTACAAGTATATTTAATTTTAAGACATATCTTTTTCAAAACATCCTAACCACTTTCTTTCTCTCCAAATTTTCGAAAATCATATCCCAAAATTTTTCAAATCTTTTTAATTAATTCATCATTTTAGTATTCAAATTTCTTTTATTTCTTTTTTCTAGTTTTCGAAAATTTATATTTTGTTTTATTTTCCAATTATTTCATTTTATTTCCTTTTAATTCGGTTTATCTTTCATTAAATAAAATAAAAATAAAAATATATTTTATTTGCAATTCACATCAATTCCCTTTCCTCCATCATGGACATAAGTGGAAATGAACAGTCCAGAAGGACTCTGGGGTCATATGCTAACCCCATTACTGCCGCATATGGGAGTAGCATCTGTATACCTCCCATCAGAGCAAGCAGTTTTGAGCTAAATTCCCAGCTCATTGTCATGGTGCAGCAAAATTGCTAGTATTCCAGTCTTTCACAGGAAGAACCTACTGAGTTTCTGGCACAGTTCTTGCAAATTGCTGACACAGTACGTGATAAGGAAGTAGATCAAGATGTCTACAGATTATTACTGTTTCCATTTGCTGTAAAAGATCAAGCTAAGAGGTGGTTAAATAACCAACCTACAGCAAGCATAAGAACATGGAAACAGTTATCAGACAAATTCCTGAATCAATATTTCCCTCCAAAAAGGATGACACAGCTAAGGCTAGACATGCAAGGCTTTAAACAAGAGGATGATGAATCCCTTTATAATGCTTAGGAGAGGTATAGAAGGATGCTAAGGAAATGCCCCTCTGAAATGTTTTTCAGAGTGGGTGCAGTTAGACATTTTCTACTACGGGCTTACAGAAAAAGCTCAGGTATCTCTAGACCACTCAGCTGGTGGATTTATACACATGAGAAAGACTGTAAAAGAGGCCCAAGAGCTTATCGATAAAGTTGCTAGAAATCAGCATCTGTACATAAGTAATGAGTCCTCTATGAAAGAAAAAGCTAAGGCAGTATCAACTGACTTTAGTTCTCAGGAACAAGTTGCTGAACTCAATCAGCAACTATCTTCTATAACAAGACAGTTAGAAGAATTTAAGGAAATGCTACAAGAAACCAAAAATGCTAACAAAGATATGGAATCACAATTGAATCAGACAAAACAGCAGTTATCAAAACAGATAACAGAGGAGTGCCAAGCAGTTCAATTAAGAAGTGGAAAAACATTAAATACCTCAACTCAAAGCAGCAGAAAGCCAAGAAAAGAACAGCTGACAGAGGATGAGTAACCTGTTACCCAAAATCCCTCTGAGGACAGTAAGAGCCCAAAGAGGAATAAGTCTGGCGTTCAAACGCCAGAAAAGGGTGAAAAACTGGCGTTAAACGCCCAATCCATGTCTAGTTCTGGCGTTCAAATGCCAGAAAAGGGTAGGAATCTGGCGTTAAACGCCCAATCCATGTCCAGTTTTGGCGTTCAAATGCCAGTGAGGGATCAGACACCTGCAAGTGCTGATAATAACTCTCTCAAGAAGGATTCTCAACCTCCCTCTGTAGGAAATAAACCTGCAGCAACTAAGGTTGAAGAATATAAAGCCAAAATGCCTTATCCTCAGAAACTCCACCAAGCGGAACAAGATAAATAATTTGCCTACTTTGCAGACTATCTCAGGACTCTTGAAATAAAGATTCCGTTTGCAGAGGCACTTGAGCAAATACCCTCTTATGCTAAGTTCATGAAAGTGATCTTAAGTCATAAGAAGGATTGGAGAGAAACAGAAAAAATTTTTCTCACTGAAGAATGCAGTGCAGTCATTCTAACAAGCTTACCAGAAAAGCTTAAGGATCCCAGAAGCTTTATGATACCATGCACATTAGAGGGTACTTGTACCAAGACAGCTCTATGTGACCTTGGGGCAAGTATCAATCTAATTCCTGCATCCACTGTCAGAAAGCTTGGCTTGACTGCAGAGGTCAAACCAACCCAGATATATCTTCAACTTGCTGATGGCTCCATTAAATATCCATTAGGCATAATTGAGGACATGATTGTCAAGGTTGGGCTATTTGCCTTTCCCACTGACTTTGTAGTGCTGGAAATGGAGGAGCACAAGAGTGCAACTCTCATTCTAGGAAGACCCTTCCTAGCAACTGGATGAACCCTCATTGATGTCCAAAAAGGGGAAGTGACCTTGAGAGTCAATGAGGATGAGTTTAGGCTGAATGCTGTTGAGGCAATGAAGCATCCAGACACATCAAAATACTGCATGAGTGTTGATATTCTTGACTCCCTGGTAGAGGAGATCAACATGGCTGAGAGTCTCGAATCAGAGCTAGAAGACATCTTTAAAGATGTTCAGCCTGATCTGGAGGAATCAGAGGAAATAAAAGAGCCTCTAAAAATCCCTCAGGAAGAGGAGAAACCTCCTAAATCCGAGCTTAAACCACTACCACCATCCCTGAAATATGCATTTCTGGGAGAAGGTGACACTTTTCCGGTGATGATAAGCTCTGCTTTAAATCCACAAGAACAGAAAGCACTACTTCAAGTGTTAAGGACACACAAGACAGCTCTTGGGTGGTCTATAAGTGATCTTAAGGGCATCAGCCCAGCAAGATGCATGCACAAGATCCTATTGGAGGATGATGCTAAGCTAGTGGTTCAGCCACAAAGGCGGCTAAATCCAGCCATGAAGGAGGTGGTGCAGAAAGAAGTCACCAAGTTACTGGAGGCTGGAATTATTTATCCTATTTCTGATAGCCCCTGGGTGAGCCCTGTCCAAGTTATCCCCAAAAAGGGAGGCATGACAATGGTTCATAATGAAAAGAATGAACTGGTTCCTACAAGAACAATTACAGGGTGGCGTATGTGTATTGATTACAGAAGGCTCAATACAGCCATCAGGAAGGATCACTTCCCTTTACCATTCATAAACCAAATGCTAGAAAGACTAGCAGGTCATGAATACTACTACTTTTTGGATGGCTATTCAGGATACAACCAAATTGCAGTAGATCCTCAGGACCAAGAGAAAACAGCATTCACATGTCCTTCTGGAGTATTTGCCTACAGAAGGATGCCTTTTGGTCTGTGCAATGCACCTACAACCTTTCAGAGGTGTATGCTCTCTATCTTCTCTGATATGGTAGAAAAATTTCTGGAAATCTTCATGGATGACTTTTCAATATTTGGAGACTCATTCAGCTCCTGCCTTGACCATTTAGCACTTGTTCTGAAAAGATGCCAAGAGACTAACCTAGTTTTAAATTGTAAAAAATGTCACTTTATGGTGACTGAAGGAACTATCCTTGGGCATAAATTTTCAAACAAGGGAATAGAGGTGGATCAAGCTAAAGTGGAAGTAATTGAAAAATTACCACCACCTGCCAATGTTAAGGCAATCAGAAGCTTTCTGGGACATGCAGGATTCTATAGGAGGTTTATAAAGGATTTTTCAAAAATTGCAAAACCTCTGAGCAATCTGCTAGCTGCTGACACGCCATTTGTGTTTGACACAGAGTGTCTGCAGGCGTTTGAAACTCTGAAAGCTAAGCTGGTCACAACACCAGTTATTTTTGCACCAGACTGGACATTACCATTTGAACTAATGTGTGATGCTAGTGACCATGCCATTGGTGCAGTATTGGGACAGAGGCATAACAAGCTTCTGCATGTTATTTATTACGCTAGCCGTGTTTTAAATGATGCACAAAAAAATTACACAACCACAGAAAAGGAGTTGCTTGTAGTGGTTTATGCCATTGACAAGTTTAGATCATACTTAGTAGGATCAAAAGTAATTATGTACACTGACCATGCTGCTCTTAAATATCTACTTACAAAGCAGGATTCAAAACCCAGGCTCATAAGATGGGTGTTGCTTCTACAAGAGTTTGATATAGAAATAAGAGACAGAAAAGGGACAGAAAATCAAGTGGCTGATAATCTGTCCTGGATAGAACCAGTAGAAGGGGAGTCCCTCCCCTCTACTAAGATCTTTGAAACCTTTCCAGATGAGCAACTCTTTTCCATTCAGGAAGTACTGTGGTTTGCAGACATTGCAAACTATAAAGCGATGAGATTCATACCCAAAGAGTACAGCAGGCAGCAAATAAAAAATTAATTACTAATGCAAAGTACTACTTGTGGGATGAACTATATCTCTTTAAGAGATGTGCAGACAGAATAATCCGTAGATGTGTGCCTAGAGAAGAAGCACAGAAGATCCTATGGCATTGTCATGGATCACAATATGGAGGACATTTCGGAGGTGAGCGAACAGCCACAAAAGTCCTCCAATGTGGCTTCTACTGGCCTACTCTCTATAAAGACTCCTGAGAGTTTGTGCATAACTGTGACAATTGCCAGAGAGCTGGTAATCTGCCTCATGGTTACGCCATGCCTCAGCAAGGGATCTTAGAGACTGAGTTGTTTGACGAATGGGGTATTGACTTCATAGGGCCTTTCCCACCATCATACTCAAACACTTATATTCTGGTGGTAGTCGACTATGTATCCAAATGGGTAGAGGCCATTGCAACACCCACTAATGATACTAAGACAGTGCTGAAGTTCCTCCAGAAACATATCTTCAGCAGGTTTGGTGTCACTAGAGCACTAATCAGTGATGGGGCACTCACTTCTGCAATAAATAGCTTTACTCTGCTATGTCCAATATGGAATTAGCCACAAAGTGGCAACTCCATATCATCCACAGACAAATGGGCAAGCTGAAGTCTCTAATAGAGAACTAAAAAGAATCCTGGAATGGACTGTAATTACTCGTAGAGGGGATTAGGCAAAAAGCTTGGATGATGCTCTGTGGGCATACAGAACAGCATTCAAGACTCCTATAGGAACCTCTCCATACCAGCTTGTGTATGGCAAGGCCTGTCATCTGCCCGTGGAACTGGAGCATAAGGCCTACTAGGCAACCAGATTCCTAAACCTGGATGCTAAGTTAGCTGGAGATAAGAGATTACTCCAGTTAAATGAACTAGAGGAATTCAGACTCAATGCTTTCGAAAATGCAAAAATTTACAAGGAGAAAGCAAAAAGGTGGCATGATAAGAAATTGTCATCCAGAGTCTTTGAACCAAGACAAAAGGTTCTGCTGTTTAACTCTAGGCTCAGATTATTCCCCAGGAAACTGAAATCCCATTAGAGGGGACCATATGTGATTACAAGTGTGTCACCATATGGCTATGTGGAGCTTCAAGACATTGATTCTAATAAGAAGTTCATTGTTAATGGACAGAGAGTCAAGCATTATCTTGAAGGCAATGTTGAGCAAGAATGCTCAAAGCTGAGACTAGATTAAAAGCTCAGTAAGGTCCAGCTAAAGACAATAAAGAAGTGCTTATTGGAAGGCAACCCAATTTTTACTTATCTATGTTAATTTTCTGTTTTCCATTTTTATTTTATGTTTTCTTTAGGATGGTGATCATGTGGAGTCACAAAAATCAAAGCAAAATCAAAAACAGCATTAAAAACAACTCACCCTGGAGGAAGAGCTTACTGGCGTTTAAACACCAGCAAGAAGCATCAGACTGGCGTTTAATGCCAGAAAGAAGCATCAAGCTGGCGTTAAACGCCAGAAACAAGCTACAGTCTGGCGTTTAATGCCAGAAACAAGCACCAACTTGGCGTTAAATACCAATAAAGGGAGAAAAGCTGGCGTTAAATGCCAGAAACAAGCAGCAACCTGGCGTTTAACGCTAGAATTGAACTCTAAGGGCATTTTGCACGCCTAAATGGAGCAGGGATGAGAAGTCCTTGACCCCTCAGGATCTGTGGACCCCACAGGATCCCCACCTACCTCACCATTCAAATTCAAATCATTCCCCTCCCAGACCCACCCATTCACACACCTCCATCTCCTCCACTTCTCCTTTTACTCCCTTCGTTCTTCTTTTGCGTGAGGACGAGCAAACCTTTTAAGATTGGTGTGGAAAAAAGCGTTGCTTTTTGTTTTTCCATAACCATTTATGGCACCTAAGGCCAGAGAAACCTCTAGAAAGAGGAAAAGGAAGGCAGTCGCTTCCACCTCCGAGTCATGAGAGATGGAGAGGTTCATCTCAAGGGTCCATAGTTCAGTGGTAGAGCATTTGACTGCAGATCAAAGAGCCATGAGGGAGGAGCAACAAAGGCAAGGAAGAGACATAGAGGAGCTCAAGAGCACCATTGGTTCTTCAAGAGGAAGAAGACGCCACCCTCACTAAGGTGGACCCATTCCTTAATCTCCTTGTCTATTTGTTTTTCTATTTTCGGTTTTGAGCTTTATGTTTGACTATGTTTTGTGTCTTTATTACATGATCATTAGTGTTCAAGTGTCTATGTCTTAAAGCTATGAATGTCCTATGAATCCATCACCTTTCTTAAATGAAAAATGCTTTAATTACAAAAGAACAAGAAGTACATGAATTTTGAATTCATCTTTGAGATTAGTTTAATTATTTTGATGTGGTGGCAATACTTTTTGTTTTCTGAATGAATGCTTGAACATTACATATTTTTGATATTGTTGTTCATGAATGTTAAAATTGTTGGCTCTTGAAAGAATAATGAAAAAGGAGAAATGTTATTGATCATCTGAAAAATCATAAAATTGATTCTTGAAGCAAGAAAAAGTAGTGAAAAGCAAAAGCTTGCGAAAAAAAAAGAGAAAGAGAAAGAAAAAGCAAGCAGAAAAAGCCAAAAGCTCCTTAAACCAAAAGGCAAGAGCAAAAAGCCAGTAACTCTTTAAAACAAAAGGCAAGGGTAATAGAAAGGATCCAAGGCTTTGAGCATTAATGGATAGGAGGGCTCAAAGGAATAAAATCTCGGCCTAAGCGGCTAAACCAAGCTGTCTCTAACCATGTGCTTGTGGCGTGAAGGTGTCAAGTGAAAAGCTTGAGACTGAGCGGTTAAAGTCGTGATCCAAAGCAAAAAGAGTGTGCTTAAGAACCCTGGACACCTCTAATTGGGGACTCTAGCAAAGCTGAGTCACAATCTGAAAAGGTTCACCCAGTTATGTGTCTGTGGCATTTATGTATCGGGTGGTAATACTGGAAAATAAAGTGCTTAGGGCCACGGCCAAGACTCATAAAGTAGCTGTGTTCAAGAATCAACATACTGAACTAGGAAAATCAATAACACTATTTGAATTCTGAGTTCCTATAAATGCCAACCATTCTGAACTTCAAAGGATAAAGTGAGATGCCAAAACTGTTCAGAGGCCAAAAGCTACTAGCTCACTACAAGAAAAAAGGCGTATTTGTAACAAAAAAAAATTATTACAAAACGTCGAAATTTTGAAACAAAAAAAGGGGCCATTGCAGTAAGTCCCGTTACAAAAAGTTTTTGTAACAAAAAATGGAACTGTTACAATTCAATACGATATTTTGTAATAATTTTTTCTGATACAAAAAACCAGAAGCCGTTACAAAAGTGGTAACAATTTTTCATCTTGAAGGTATTTTTCGTGACAATCTATTTTTTTCCTATCAAAAAATTTTGTTACAAAATGTAACATGATTTTGTAACATTTTTTTCTTTAGTTACAAAAGCAATTTAATTATTTTGTAACAACTTTTTTTTATTACAAATTACATGCATAATTTACTAAATTATTTTTTAAATTAACTAATATATTAACAATTTAAATAAGCAATTTTACATGTATATAATATGCCAAAACATACATAAGTCAAACAAGATCCTTTTAGCTAAAATTGTTTTGAAACAAAATAACATTAGTGAGTACATTGATTAGTTCAACCAAAACATAAAAGTTCTAACATAAAAGTTCAACCAAAACATAAAAGTTCTAACATAGATTAGTGTCTCTATGCATCAAAATATTCTTGAGCCCTCAAGGTAGCATATGGTCACCATTTCAGCACTCCTGTAAATAAGAAAAACCGAAACAAAAAAGTTAGAAACAAGATATAACACTAATTATAATTTTTTCACTAAGTTTTATCCAAAATGTTTAGAAAAATTTCGGCAGAACCTCCCCTAAAACTTGGATATTTCCACCATCTACGGTTCCAACAAACACAACCAATTCACAACTTATGTCTCAGCCAATACCCAACCAAATTTATCAAACCAAATAATAGGACATTTGTCATTTTTCAACCATGACACAAGTAAAATGTGATAAATATATCCATATACAAATTAAAGTAGACTAATATAAAATGGGAATCATCTACGAAAATGTATTAAAACCATAAGCAATTTTAGGATTACCTTTAGGGTCTAGTTTATTTCATTGTCAAAGCGCGCTATGAGAGAGTTCACAACAGCTTGTTGAGTTTCCAATTGAGCTTTCATTTGAGCTAATTCTTCCTCTTGCCGTGTTCATTGCTCTTCAAGTTTTTCTTTGAGCACATCTATTTCCTTTGTTAGCTCCTCACGGTCTTGCATTGCCTCTTGAAGTTGTGCTTGAATCCTTAACTTAGACTTTGGAGCCTTCATGCCATAACTTGCACCACTTTTCTCACCTCTCACAAGTAGAAAAGCTTCATTTGGAGTGAGAGGATTTTCCAAATCATAGGATTCATCGACCATACAGCTAATATCATCCTACACAATTCAATTTGTGATTTGAAAATGAAGATAAAATTTAACTTCCGTGCAACAGAAAAAGGAAAAGGTTAGTAATGTTACATCAATTTGCTTAGCTTTTTCATTGACCCATTCTCCATTAGTCTTTTGATGAGTAATTTGCCATAATTCTTGAATGTCAGGCTCGACATCGGTTCTAGGATGGCGCTGCAAATTTTTTGGAAGTTTAAAATATAACATGTAGTTAAGTGCAAATGTGACATAGCAAAAAATATAAGACCAAATTAAAACTTTAAGACTATTTACCCGATCACGTCTAACAACTTGAAATGTCCTTCGACCAACAATATGTGGTATAACATGATGCTTTCTATTATCTTTGTTTCTTAAACTTTTTTCCTATAGAAGACTGGTATGCGAAATTGTTACTCAGGTTGTGAATTATTGTTCGAAATTGATTCCCTGGCGATGGCACCAAAAACGGATGCACAGAACCATGGTCTAAACATATCTTCACAACTTCGCATAACTAACCAGCAAGTGCACTGGGTCGTCCAAGTAATACCTTACGTGAGTAAGGGTCGAATCCCACGGAGATTGTTGGTATGAAGCAAGCTATGGTCACCTTGTAAATCTCAGTCAGGCGGATATAAAATAGTTATGCAGTTTTCGAAATTTATTAATAAAAAAAGGATAGAAATACTTATGTAAATCATTGGTGAGAATTTCAGATAAGCGTATGGAGATGCATTCGTTCCTCTGAACCTCCGCTTTCCTGCTGTCTTCATCCAATCCGTCTTACTCCTTTCTATGGCTGGCTTTATGTAAGGATGTCACCGGTGCCAATGGCTACTTTCAATCCTCTCGGGAAAATGGTCCAAATGCTCTGTCACAGCACGGCTAATCGTCTGGAGGCATCACCCTTGTCGTTGGTTGCATCCTATTCCTCTCTGTGAAAATGGTCTGATGCGCTGTCACTGCATGGCTAATCATCTTGGAGGTTCTCGATCATACTGGAATAGAATTTACTATCCTTTTGCGTCTGTCACTACGCCCAACACTCGCGAGTTTGGAGTTCGTCACAGTCATTCAATCCCAGAGTCCTACTCGGAATACCACGGACAAGGTTTAGACTTTCCGGACTCTCATGAATGCCGCCATCAATCTAGCTTATACCACGAAGATTCTGATTAAGAGATCTAAGAGATACTCATTCAATCTAATGTAGAACGGAAGTGGTTGTCAGGCACGCGTTCATAGGGAATGATGATGATTGTCACGTTCATCACATTCAGTTTGAAGTGCGAATGAATATCTTAGAAGCGAAATAAGATGAATTGAATAGAAAACAGTAGTACTTTGCATTAATCTTTGAGGAACAGCAGAGCTCCACACCTTAATCTATGGAGTACAGAAACTCTACCGTTGAAAATACATAAGTAATGAAGGTCCAGGCATGGCCGAATGGCCAGCCCCAAACGTGATCAATAGATCAAAAGATAATCCAAAGATGATTCCAAAGATAAAACTCAGGATGTCAAATACAATAGTAAAAAGTCCTATTTATAATAAACTAGCTACTAGGGTTTACAGAAGTAAGTAATTGATGCATAAATCCACTTCTGGGGCCCACTTGGTGTGTGCTTGGGCTGAGCTTTGAAGTCTAAACGTGGAGAGGTCATTCTTGGAGTTGAACTCCAGCTTTTGTGCCATTTTGGGCGTTGAACTCCACTTTGCAACTTGTTTCTGGCGCTGGACGCCAGAATTGGACAGAGAGCTGGCGTTGAACGCCAGTTTGCATCGCCTAAACTTGGGCAAAGTATGGACTGTTATATATTGCTGGAAAGCCCTGGATGTCAAATTTCTAATGCAATTGGAAGCACGCCATTTTGAGTTCTGTACCTCCAGAAAATCCATTTTGAGTGCAGAGAGGTCAGAATCCAACAGCATCAGCAGTCCTTCTTCAACCTCTGAATCTGATTTTTGCTCAAGTCCTTCAATTTCAGCCAAAAAATACCTGAAATCACAGAAAAACACACAAACTCATAGTAAAGTCCAGAAATGTGAATTTAACATAAAAACTAATGAAAACATCCCTAAAAGTAACTAGATTCTACTAAAAACATACTAAAAACAATGCCAAAAAGCGTATAAATTATCCGCTCATCACAACACCAAACTTAAATTGTTGCTTGTCCTCAAGCAACTGAAAATCAAATAGGATAAAAAGAAGAGAATATACTATAAATTCCAAACTATCAATGAAACATAGCTCCAATCAGATGAGCGGGACTTGTAGCTTTTTGCCTCTTGAATAGTTTTGGCATCTCACTTTATCCATTGAAGTTCAGAATGATTGGCTTCTATAGGAACTCAGAGTTTAGATAGTGTTATTGACTCTCCTAGTTCAGTATGATGATTCTTGAACACAGCTATTTTATGAGTCTTGGCCGTGGCCCTAAGCACTTTGTTTTCCAGTATTACCACCGGATACATAAATGCCACAGACACATAATTGGGTGAACCTTTTCAGATTGTGACTCAGCTTTGCTAAAGTCCCCAATTAGAGGTGTCCAGGGTTCTTAAGCACACTCTTTTTTTTTTCGCTTTGGACCTTGACTTTAACCGCTCAGTCTCAAGTTTTCACTTGACACCTACACGCCACAAGCACATGGTTAGGGACAACTTGGTTTAGCCGCTTAGGCCAGGATTTTATTCCTTTAGGCCCTCCTATCCACTGATGCTCAAAGCCTTGGGATCCTTTTTATTTGCCCTTGCCTTTTGGTTTTAAGGGTTATTGGCTTTTTGCTCTTGCCTCTTGGTTTTAAGAGCTTTTGGCTTTTTCTGCTTGCTTTTTTTTTTCTTTTCTATTTTTTTTTCTGCAAGCTTTGTTTTTTGCTGCTTTTTCTTGCTTCAAGAATCATTTTTATGATTTTTCAGATTATCAAATAACATGTCTCCTAGTCATCATTCTTTCAAGAGCCAACATATTTAACATTCTTAAACAACAACTTCAAAAGACATATGCACTGTTCAAGCATACATTCAGAAAACAAGAAGCATTGTCACCACATCAATATAATTAAACTAAGTTCAAGGATAAATTCAAAACTCATGTACTTCTTGTTCTTTTGAATTAAAACATTTTTCATTTAAGAGAGGTGATGGATTCATAGGACATTCATAACTTTAAGACAAAGTTACTAACTACTAATGATCATGTAATGAAGACACAAACATGGATAAGCACTTAACATAGAAAATGAAAAACAGAGAAAGTAAGAACAAGGAATGAGTCCACCTTAGTGATGGGTGCGTTTCTTTCTTGAGGAACCAATGATGTCCTTGAGCTCTTCTATGTCTCTTCCTTGTCTTTGTTGCTCCTCCCTCATTGCTTTTTGATCTTCTCTAATTTCATGAAGGATGATGGAGTGTTCTTGATGTTCCACCCTTAATTGTCCCATGTTGGAACTTAATTCTCCTAGGGAGGTGTTGATTTGCTCCCAAAAATTCTGTGGAGGCAAGTGCATCCCTTGATGTATCTCAGGGATTTCTTGATGATGAGCTTCTTCATGTGCCTGTTGAGATTCATGAATGTGCTCTGTTGTTTGCTCCATCCTTTTCTTAGTGATGGGCTTGTGAGATGAATCTTTCCATCTCCCATGGCTCAGAGGTGGAAGCATTTGTCTTCCCTTTCCTCTTTCTTGAGGTTTCTCTGGCCTTAGGTGCCATTAATGGTAATGGAAAAACAAAAAGCTTATACTTTTACCACACCAAACTTAGAATATTGCTCGCCCTCGAGCAAGAGAAGAAAGAATAGATGAAGAAGAAGAAGATATGGAGGAGATAGAGGGATGTGTGTATGGATGTGAGTGGTGAATTGAAAACAGAAGGGATGACCATGAATTGAGAGAGAGAGGGTGAGGTGGGTGGGGATCCTGTGAGATTCACAGATCCTGAGATGATCCTGTGGGGTCCACAGATCCTGAGGTGTTCAAGGAATTACAACCTTGCACCAAATTAGGCATGTAAAATGTCCTTGCACACAACTCTGGGCGTTCAGCGCCAGGTTGGTGCCCATTCTGGGCGTTCAACGCCCATTTATTGCCCATTTCTGGCGTTGAACGCCAGAACCATGCTTGTTCTGGGCGTTCAGTGCCAGCTCTTCTCCAGGGTGCAATTCTGGCGTTCAGCGCCCAGATGCTGCCCATTTTGGGCGTTCTGCGCCCAGATACTGCCCATTTTGGGCGTTCAGCGCCAGAACCATGCTCTGTTCTGGCGTTGAACGCCAGACAGGTGCTTCCTCCAGGGTGTGATTTTTCTTCCGCTGTTTTTGATTCTGTTTCTAAATTTTTCGTTTATTGACTCCACATGATCATGAACCTAAGAAAACATGAAAAACAAAAATAAAATTAGATAAATAAACATTGGGTTGCCTCCCAACAAGCGCTTCTTTAATGTCAATAGCTTGCTAGTGGGCTCTCATGGAGCCTCACAGATGTGCAGAGCTTTGTTGAGACCTCCCAACACCAAACTTAGAGTTTGGATATGGGGGTTTGACACCAAACTTAGAGTTTGGTTGTGGCCTCCCAACACCAAACTTAGAATTTGACTGTGGGGGCTTTGGTTGACTCTGCTTTGAGAGAAGCTTTTTCTGCTTCCTCTCCATGGATGCAGAGGGAGATCCTTGAGTTGTAAACACAAGGTTGTCCTTATTTAATTGAAGGATCAATTCTCCTCTGTCCACATCAATCACAGCTCTTGCTGTGGCTAGGAAAGGTCTTCCTAGGATGATGGATTCATCCTCTTCCTTTCCAGTATCCAGGACTATGAAATCAGTAGGGATGTAAAGGCCTTCAACCTTTACTAACACGTCCTCTACTTGTCCATAAGCATGTTTTCTTGAATTATCTGCCATCTCTAATGAGATTTTAGCAGCTTGCACCCCATAGATTCCCAGTTTCTCTATTACAGAGAGGGGCATGAGGTTTATTCCTGAACCAAGGTCACACAGAGCCTTAAAGATCATGGTGCCTATGGTACAAGGTATTATGAACTTTCCAGGATCCTATCTCTTCTGAGGCAATGTCAGTTGATCCAGATCACTTAGTTCATTGGTGAACAAGGGAGGTTCATCTTCCCAAGTTTCAATACCAAATAATTTGACATTTAGCTTCATGATTGCACCAAGGAACTTGGCAGCTTGCTCTTCAGTAACATCCTCATTCTCTTCAGAAGAGGAATACTCATCAGAGCTCATGAATGGCATAAGGAGGTTCAATGGAATCTCTGTGGTCTCTAGATGAGCCTCAAGGTCCTTTGGTTCCTCAAAGGGAAACTCCTTATTGGCCACTGGACGTCCCAGGAGGTCTTCCTCCTTGGGATTCACGTCCTCTCCTTCCCTTACAGGTTCGGCCATGGTGATTAATTCAATGGCCTTGCACTCTCCTTTTGGATTCTCTTCTGTATTACTTGGGAGAGTACTAGGAGGGATTTCAGTGATCCTTTTACTCAGCTGGCCCACCTGTGCCTCCAAATTTCTAATGGAGGACCTTGTTTCATTCATGAAACTCAGAGTGGCCTTAGATAGATCAGAGACTAAATTTGATAAATTAAAAGTATTTTGTTCAGAGTTCTCTGTCTGTTGCTGAGTTGATGATGGAAAGGGTTTACTATTGTTAAACCTGTTTCTTCCACCATTATTAAAGCCTTGTTGAGGCTTTTGATCCTTCCATGAGAGATTTGGATGATTTCTCCATGATGAGTTATAGGTGTTTCCATAAGGTTCACCTAAGTAATTTACCTCTGCTATTGCAGGGTTCTCAGGATCATAAACTTCTTCTTCAGAAGATGCCTCTTGAGTACTGTTGGATGCAGCTTGCATTCCATTCAGACTCTGAGAAATCATATTGACTTACTGAGTCAATATTTTATTCTGAGCCAATATGGCATTCAGAGTATCAATTTCAAGAACTCCCTTCTTCATAGGCGTCCCATTACTCACAAGATTCCTCTCAGAAGTGTACATAAACTGGTTATTAGCAACCATGTCAATGAGTTCTTGAGCTTCTGCAGGCGTTTTCTTTAGGTGAATGGATCCACCTGCAGAGGTATCCAATGACATCTTTGATAGCTCAGATAAACCATCATAGAATATATCCAGGATGGTCCATTCTAAAAGCATGTCAGAAGGACACTTTTTGGTCAGCTGCTTGTATCTTTCCCAAGCTTCATAGAGGGATTCACCTTTTTTCTGTCTGAAGGTTTGAACATCAGCTCTAAGCTTGCTCAGCTTTTGAGGAGGAAAGAACTTGGCTAAGAAAGCCGTGACCAGCTTATCCCAAGAGTTCAGGCTGCCTTTGGGTTGAGAGTCTAACCATATTCTAGCTCTGTCTCTTACAGCAAAAGGGAAAAGCATGAGCCTGTAGACTTCAGGATCTACTCCATTAGTCTTAACAGTATCACAGATCTGCAAGAATTCAGTTAAGAACTGAAAAGGATCTTCAGATGGAAGTCCATGAAACTTGCAGTTCTGCTGCATCAGAGAAACTAGCTGAGGTTTCAGCTCAAAATTGTTTGCTCCAATGGTAGGAATGGAGATGCTTCTTCCATGTAAATTGGAATTAGGTGCAGTAAAGTCACCAAGCATTTTCCTTGCATTATTTTTGTTGGGTTCGGCTGCCATCTCCTTTACTTGTTCGAAATTTTCAATAAGGTTGTCTCTGGATTGTTGTAATTTAGCTTCTCTTAGTTTTCTCTTCAGAGTCCTTTCAGGTTCTGGATCAGCTTCAACAAGAATGCCTTTTTCTTTGTCCCTGCTCATAAGAAAGAGAAGAGAAAAAGAAAAGAAGAGGAATCCTCTATGTCACAGTAAAGAGGTTCCTTATTGTTAGTAGAAGAAGAAAAGGAATAGGGGTGAAGAAGAATGAAGAATCCAAACACAAAGGTGATGATAGGAGCAGAGATGTGAGATGAAGAGAAGTGTTAGTAGATGAATAAATAAATAGAAGGGGATGAGAGGAGGAGAGAATTTTCGAAAACAATTTTTTGAAAAAGAGTTAGTGATTTTCGAAAATAGTTTTTGAAAAAGGTTAGTAGTTTTTCGAAAATTCAAATAAAAAATAAAATAATTAGTCTAATTAAAAAGAAATTTTGAAAAAGAGGGAAGATTTTTTCGAAAATTAGAGAGAGAGAGTTAGTTAGGTAGTTTTGAAAAAGGTAAGAAACAAACAAAAAGTTAGTTAGTTAGTTGAAACAAATTTTGAAAAGATAGGAAGTTAGGAAGTTAGAAAAGATATTTTGCAATCACTTTTTTGAAAAAGGTAAGATAAGAAGATATTTTTTGAAAAGATATGATAGAAATTAGTTTTTGAAAAAGATTTAATTTTTAAAATCTCAATTAATGACTTGATTCACCAGAAATCACAAGATATGATTCCAGAACTTAAAGTTTGAATCTTTCTTAACAAGTAAGTAACAAACTTGAAATTTTTGAATCAAAACATTAATTGATGATGTTATTTTCGAAAATATGATGTAAAATTAAGAAAAAGATTTTTGAAAAATATTTTTGAAATTTTCAAAAATAACTAAAAAAAATTGAAAAAAGATTTGATTTTTGAAAAAGATTTTGAAAAAGATAAGATTTTTTTAAATTGAAAATTTGATTTGACTCATAAAAACAACTAGATTTTAAAAATTTTTGAAAAAGTCAAATCTAATTTTCGAAATTTTAAGAGAGAAAAAGGGAAAGATATTTTTTTGATTTTTGAATTTTTATGATGAGAGAGAAAAACAAGAAAAATGATGTAATGCATGAAAGTTATGGATCAAAACAATGAATGCATGCAAGAATGCTATGAATGTCAAGATGAACACCAAGAACACTATGAAGATCATGATGAACATCAAGAACACATTTTTTGAAAAATTTTTAATGCAAATAAAACATGCAAGACACCAAACTTAGAATTATTTAATGCTTAGACATAAAGAATTTAGGAATGCATATGAAAAACAAGAAAAGACACAAAACATGCAAATGCAAAGATCAAACAAGAAGACTTACTAAGAACAACTTGAAGATCATGAAGAACACTATGAATGCATGAACTTTTTTCGAAAAATGCAAGATGAACATGCAATTGACACCAGACTTTCAACTTGACTCAAGACTCAAACAAGAAATACAAAATATTTTTTTTGATTTTTATGATTTTTTTTATGATTTTTTTATTTTTTTTTTGGATTTTTCGAAAATTAATGTGAAAAAGAAAAATAAGGATTCCAAAATTTTTAATATGAATTCCAGGAATCTTGTGCTCTTTAGACTAAAGCTCCAATCTGAGGGTTAGGCATGGCTTGATAGCCAGCCAAGCTTTAGTATGCTATTACATGCATTGAAGTGATTAGTTGAATCCTCAGTTCAAAGGAATTTGGACATGGCTTCACAGCCAGCCAGGATTCAACAAATCATCATGAAACACTAGAATTCATTCTTAAAAATTCTGAAGAAAAATATAT
The DNA here is from genome assembly GCF_003086295.3 of Arachis hypogaea. NCBI lineage: Eukaryota > Viridiplantae > Streptophyta > Magnoliopsida > Fabales > Fabaceae > Arachis > Arachis hypogaea. The sequence goes on along the minus strand of NC_092047.1, from coordinate 42,056,963 downwards.
TTTTTTGAAAATATTTTTTTTTAATTTTTTTTTCGAAAACAAAGGAGAAAATTTTTGAAAGATTTTTGAAAAATTTTTTTTTTTGAAAATTTTTTGAAAATAAGAAGAAAATTACCCAATCTAAGCAACAAGATGAACCGTCAGTTGTCCAAACTCGAACAATCCCCGGCAACGGCGCCAAAAACTTGGTATGCGAAATTGTTACTCAGGTTGTGAATTATTGTTCGAAATTGATTCCCTGGCGATGGCACCAAAAACGGATGCACAGAACCATGGTCTAAACATATCTTCACAACTTCGCATAACTAACCAGCAAGTGCACTGGGTCGTCCAAGTAATACCTTACGTGAGTAAGGGTCGAATCCCACGGAGATTGTTGGTATGAAGCAAGCTATGGTCACTTTGTAAATCTCAGTCAGGCGGATATAAAATAGTTATGTAGTTTTCGAAATTTAGTAATAAAAGAAGGATAGAAATACTTATGTAAATCATTGGTGAGAATTTCAGATAAGCGTATGGAGATGCATTCGTTCCTCTGAACCTCCGCTTTCCTGCTGTCTTCATCCAATCCATCTTACTCCTTTCTATGGCTGGCTTTATGTAAGGATGTCACCGGTGCCAATGGCTACTTTCAATCCTCTTGGGAAAATGGTCCAAATGCTCTGTCACAGCACGGCTAATCGTCTGGAGGCATCACCCTTGTCGTTGGTTGCATCCTATTCCTCTCTGTGAAAATGGTCCGATGCATTGTCACTGCATGGCTAATCATCTTGGAGGTTCTCGATCATACTGGAATAGAATTTACTATCCTTTTGCGTCTGTCACTACACCCAGCACTCGCGAGTTTGGAGTTCGTCACAGTCATTCAATCCCAGAGTCCTACTTGGAATACCACGGACAAGGTTTAGACTTTCCGACTCTCATGAATGCCGCCATCAATCTAGCTTATACCACGAAGATTCTGATTAAGAGATCTAAGAGATACTCATTCAATCTAATGTAGAACGGAAGTGGTTGTCAGGCACGCGTTCATAGGGAATGATAATGATTGTCACGTTCATCACATTCAGGTTGAAGTGCGAATGAATATCTTAGAAGCGAAATAAGATGAATTGAATAGAAAACAGTAGTACTTTGCATTAATCTTTGAGGAATAGCAGAGCTCCACACCTTAATCTATGGAGTGCAGAAACTCTACCGTTGAAAATACATAAGAAATGAAGGTCCAGGCATGGCCAAATGGCCAGCCCCCAAACGTGATCAATAGATCAAAAGATAATCCAAAGATGATTCCAAAGATAAAACTCAGGATGTCAAATACAATAGTAAAAAGTCCTATTTATAATAAACTAGATACTAGGGTTTACAGAAGTATGTAACTGATGCATAAATCCACTTCCGGGGCCCACTTGGTGTGTGCTTGGGCTGAGCTTTGAAGTCTACACGTGAAGAGGTCATTCTTGGAGTTGAACGCCATCTTTTGTGCCATTTTGGGCGTTGAACTCCACTTTGCAACTTGTTTCTGGCGCTGGACGCCAGAATTAGGCAGAGAGCTGGCGTTGAACGCCAGTTTGCGTCATCTAAACTTGAGAAAAGTATGGACTATTATATATTGCTGGAAAGCCCTGGATGTCTACTTTCCAATGTAATTAGAAGCGCGCCATTTTGAGTTCTGTAGCTCCAGAAAATCTATTTTGAGTGCAGGGAGGTCAGAATCCAATAGCATCAGCAGTCCTTCTTCAACCTCTGAATCTGATTTTTGCTCAAGTCCTTCAATTTCAGCCAGAAAATACCTGAAATCACAGAAAAACACACAAACTCATAGTAAAGTCCAGAAATATGAATTTAACATAAAAACTAATGAAAACATCCCTAAAAGTAACTAGATTCTACTAAAAACATACTAAAAACAATGCCAAAAAGCGTATAAATTATCCGCTCATCAAAGACCAAACTCACAAAAGATAAAAGGAGGTAAGGTATAAGTATTTGCATTGACCTAAAATAGCAAAACAACTTAAGAACACCTCAATGGTTGTCACAATGAAAATTTCAAATCTGAAAAGAAGGACTTCCAAAGTAGGACACCAAATTTTCCCATGTCTTCGGTAAAACATTGTTTGGTGGATTTTGAAGGCGCTCCTCATCAGTTTGATACAACTCATAGTGCTCACGCAATCTTGAGCGCCAACTTCGATAACATATGTTAGCCTTAGCTAAAATCATTTTGCGCATTACTTCCCTATCTGCTATATCAAACTTTTCCTACATATGATTTGTCAAATTTAGTTAGCAGAAATAAACCCTATAATATACATAATAGCAGAAAATATAAATATGTATTACCAAAACAAGGTCGCATATTTTTTGCTTGACTTCATCTCCAACTTGGCTCCATTTCTCTACATCCAAAGGAGAATTTTGTCTTGTAACAATACCCACTTCAGATGCAAACAGATCAGCATGAATGCCATTAGGAGCTAAGTTCTCCAAAGAGATCGGCAATTCCAATTTCCCATTTGTCTTTGTTTTGATAACCCTATTTGTTGCAATCCCACGCGAAGGTCCCCTTTTACCAATACGCCTATCAACAGGGGCAGTGGGTGGTGCTGAAGTAGGGTCTGCCGGGGCTGGGGCTGGGGCTACAGGGGCTGCCAGGTCTGGGGCAGGGGCTGCAGGGGCTGGGGAGGGGCTCCAGGGGCTGCCGGGGCTGGGGCTGGGGCAGGGGAACAGGCTGCCAGGGCTGGGGCAGGTGCTCGTGGTGTATAAGTAGATGCAGCAGCCCTTGTCAATCTCCGTGTAGCCATTATGTTACGCAATCTACAATGAAGTTAACAGAGATAAAATTAAAGAAATGAAATAATAAAATATCTACATCATTTAATATACAATTATACAAAGGAAACCACATCAATAAAAGTTGGACATGATTCAAAATATATTATACTTTTCAAAAAAGTTAAACAAATGGAACAAAGAGTGAATAACTTAGCAATTGCAAATATGATGTGAATTCCTAAAGTTTAACTACTTTAAAGTCAATCACCATCCTATACAAAAAATGGATAATTTAGCAATTGCAAATATCTTGTAATCCCCAAAATAAAAATACTAAGAAGTCAATCACTATCATTTGAATCTTCTTCTTCTTCTTCTTCTTCTTCTTCTTCTTCTTCCATAGACATAGGCACGTCCACACTTGATCCCTCTATGTCACCTCTACCCAATTCTATCAACAAATTGATATCACCCGAAGATGGTACTTGATTAAAGCTTCCTATTTCAGCTTGTTGGTATGCCTCTTCTTGCATGATATCTTGTTCAGGCACATCATATGTATTACGAGGCTTTACTCGGACCACAGTACACCAATTAGGCCTTTTAATTGCCTTTACATAGTATACTTGCTCAGCTTGACATGCTAAAATGAAAGGCTCATCCTTATATCTAACATATGTGACATCCACATTTATGAATCCATATTCATCTTTACAATATTCCCTACTTTGATTTCGTCCTATTGGAGGAACATCAAACCACTCACACTTAAATAAGATCACTTTATGTTTTCCGACATAATCTAACTCAATAATATCAGTCAACACGCCATAATAATCCACACCCCCAGTCAATTCATCTACCTTCACAACTAATCCACTATTTTGAGTCTTCAAAGATGCTTCATGGTTTTTGCTACGAAATGTAAAACCGTTGATAGCACATGTGTTGTAGAAATGTGCACGATGATCAGGACCTCTTGCTAGAGAAAGCAGTTGATTATTCACCTGTGCACTCCCTACTTTGTGTAGATCTGAAATCTACATTAATGAATAGTAATTAAAACTAAATACTACCAAGAGACTCTTCAATTCTACAATTATCAAAGTTTACTTATTTACCTTTCTTTCAAACCATTTCACAAATTGATCCTTGTGCCTTTTCTGCAGATTTCTTGGATTTTCTCTTGTTAAAACTGCCATATGTTCATCAACCCATGGTTGAACTTCTTCACAATTCTTCAGCACATAGAATTGAGCTTCTCTATGCTCTAAGATACTAAGTTCCTTGTATGCCCTTTTACAACTAAACTGGCCAAGTACTTTGAACACAGCTATGCCTCGCATAGGTTCATTCTTGCCAGGGTCAGAAATCTTAGAATTTTCATCTAAATATCTCCCCACAAGGGTCATTGCTTCTTCAGAGATATAACCCTCAGATATTGACCCCTCAGGATGTGCTTTGTTTCCGACATAACTCTTTAGTGTGCGCAAATATCTAAAATTGAATTTTTAAGGAATGTTAGAAACCTACATATAGAATACTATAAGGCAGATTCTAAGTTGTTGTCAATTCTAAAGGGCTAACCTCTCAACAGAGTACATCCAGCGATATTGAACTGGTCTGGCTAACTTAGCTTCATGGGCAAGATGAACAGTTAGGTAAACCATCACATCAAAAAAAGCCGGAGGAAAAACTGTCTCTAATTTACAAAGTGTTATTGCAATCTGGGTTTCAAGTTTGTCTAGAACGTCCACCTTCAATTCCTTCGAACAAAGCTCTCCAAAGAAAATACTTAGATGTATCAACGGTTCACAAACTTCTTTGGGCAAAAGCTCACAAATTGCAAGTGGTAGCAGCCGTTCTATTAGGACATGGCAATCATGGCTCTTCAAGCCATAAATTTTGCAATCTTCAATGTGCACACACCTTCCAATATTTGATGAATACGAATCAGGCAACTTGAGTTCTTTCAAGAACTAACAAACAAGTTGCCTTTCATTCTCCTTCCTAGTCTTTGACAAAGTATATTTGACTATCGGCATCACAAACTTGTTGCCCACTCTACGAGGATGAAAGTCTCTCTTGATACCCATAAGTTGAAGATCAAGTCGTGCATTAAGATTATCCTTTGTCTTTCTATCTAAATTTAACAGTGTACCCAGTATATTATCGAAGACGTCTTTCTCTATATGTATTACATCTAAATTAGGACGTAACAATAATGTCTTCCAATAAGGCAACTAAAAAAAATGCTTTTCTTTTTCCAATTTTCAGCCACCTTGTCATGCTCAGACTTCTTTCTCTTTTTAGTATTGTTCCCAAACTCCGTTTGTTCAAAAGTCTTGAATTCTTCCAGGACATCATAACTAGAAAGTGGCTTAGGTGCTTCGCCAAGTTCCCTGGTATTGTCGAAAGAACTCTTATTTCTTCGCCATGGATGATCATGCGGAAAATAGCGGCGATGACCCATATAGCAATGCTTGTGTCCATGTTTCAGCCTCTTAGAACTAGTTTCTCTGTGGAAACACGCACATGCTAGTGCACTTTTAGTGCTCCAACAGGATAACATGGCATAGGATGGATAATTATTTATTGTCCATAAAACTACAACAGACAACTTAAAGTTCCGTTTCTGAACCACATCAAATGTTTCAACACCCTCTTCCCACAATTCTTTCAACTCTTCAATTAACGGTTCTAAGTATACATCAATAGAATTTCCAGGGTATTTAGGGCCTGGAATAAGTAGAGATAACATCCAATTTGAATGTTTCAAAACCATCCAAGGAGGATAGTTATATGGAATGAGAACAACTGGCTAAGTACTATAGGAAATGTTCATATTGCCGAACGGATTGAATCCATCACTAGCAACTCCAAGCCTGATATTTCTAGCATCACGTGTAAACCATTCGTGCTCCTCATTAAATGTCTTCCATGCCATCGAATCTGCCGGGTGTTTTAGGACTCCATCATCAAGTCGTTTCTCTTTATGCCACCTTATTGCTAGAGCTGTTTCTTCACACATGAAGATCCTTTGTAGCCTAGGTTTTAATGGAAAGTATCTAAGTATCTTCTGGGGTACCTTCTTCCGAAGGTTATCCTTTTCATTCCCCTTCCCCTTCACCCATCCTTACACTTTGGACATTCATCAAGATCAGCAGCTTGCCCCCGAAACAAAATGCAATCATTCACACAAGCATCTATCTTCTTGTAATCTAATCCCAAATCTCGAATCACTTTTCGAGCATCATAAAATGAAGTTGGACAAGAATTTTTCTTCAGAAATATGCTTTTTAGAAAGAGCAACAAAGCATCAACTAAATTGTTGCTCTATCCATAGCGACATTTCATTAGAAACAACTTGACAATGAAAGATAACCTTGATATCCCACTGTCCGGATACAGGCTTTGCTCATAATCCCTCATTAGCCTCTGGAACCTCTTTTCCCCCTGATGAGGTTCTTCTTCTATATTGTCATCTACGTTGGTAGCGAAATCTCTCGGCGTCTCCCCTAGTGTTTCTCCTCTAAAGATGTTATACAACATCTCATAAGTGGCAGAATCATTCTCCCTTTCACAATCAATTTCATTTAGATCAGACACATCTATAGTGGATGTATCTTGAAGTATCTCACCATGATGCACCCATGGTTTATAAGAGGTCACTATCCCCCATTGGCGCACATGATGATGAACTTCATTTCTAAATTTGAACAAAAAATTGTTGTATTTGGGACAAGGACAACGTATTTGATTTTTCACATCGGGTTGAGAGAAGGCAATATCCAAAAATAATTCATCGAGGCACTTCCTAAACTCAGGAGTACGCCTATCAAAATTAACCCAATATTTCTGGAAATTGACCATTGGACTAATTTCTGTAGGAGACGAGAATGGATAGAAGGATGTAAAGAGTGAAAAAAAGAGAGCAGCATGACATAACATAGCATCACAGCGACTATCACTTTCAAAATCACCAAAAAAAATGCAAAAAATAGAATCAAGCAGGTTACACACCAATACTTTCAACCACAACAACATCAGCATAAGCAACTAACAATATTTTCAACCACAATATCAACAGAATCAAGGTTCAATATTTCAGCTAAGATTATCAACTAACAGCATATTTAACAATACTCCAATAAACTGAAGTTACCTTTAGCAGAAACGTAATCGAACCAGACCAGACTAGCAGGAGAAGAAGGACAGCCGAATCAGACCAGCAGAAGCAAAGGACAACGCCGGATGAGCAGAGCAGAATAAACTATCCTAAATTAATGCAATGTAAAATACACAAAATTAATAACAAAATTTAATCAATATTTCTATGTTACTAAGGATCACGTAGTTACCTACTTTACTTAATTCACAAACACAATAGTATAAAAAAAACAGAATCGAAATCACTAAAAAGAAAGCAAAAGCTAATAACACTAATATAGTCAAACAGATATAAAACTAATATTTTCAGTCACAATATCAGCAGAATCAAGGTTCAATACTAAATTAAACTGCACTTACCTTCAGCAGAGGAGACGATCGGAGCAGACCGGCAGCAGATCAATGAACCACGGCTGAACCAGAAGAAATTAAAGACTGCTACACAACACCAAAAGAAGACCCTTTTATTAAATCTTCGTCATTTCACTATCAAGCTAGGAGACAAACTTTTTAGTGCTAATAAAAATTTCTTCTGCTTTATTATCTAACTCAATTTTTCCAACTTTAGTATATAAGCCTCAAGAAAGGAAAAAGAACAAACAGAACAACATATTGAATCAGTTAGTTTTACATACAGATACAGTTAGGAATTAGCATCAATTTTTCTCTTCTAAACCTACAATAAAACAGCAAGAATGAAGTCCACAAAATTAATATAGAATAACTACATATTAGAAAATAAACTCACCTCTACACTGCAGAATGTCAGAAGCAGAACCAAACTCAGCACTCAGCGACGGTTGGGGCCGTTCCACCGTCGAAGACGCAGGCTACCGGTGAGGAGAGGTGACCGCACGAGCAGAGCTTCGGCACGAACAGAGCTTCGGCACGAACAGAGCACAGCCAGCAGAGGACTCACCTAACAAGATGACCACAGAAACAGAGGTAGCAGATACAGAAGAGGCACGACGCGGAGGCAGACAAGGCGGAAGGCAGCAGAGGCAAGACGGCCAGGATGACACAAACGGAGGTGAGCAGTGGCGCAGACGACGCAGATTCGAGGAGCGACTAGAGGACCACGACGCCGCCGGAGACGTCTCCCAGGGGCTACGTTGGTGACTCTTCCTTCGGCAGCAGCTCCATTTTCCCTCGCAGTAGGGTTTGTAGACGGCGCGATGGTTGAGAGTGACTGAGTGTGAGGCTTCGAGTGAGGTGGGGGAATGGGGGAACCTTAGGATTTTTTTTACCATTTTACATTCACTAGCTATTAGCCCTTGCGTTTTTACAGTGCATTTAGTTTTTTAAATTTTTTTGGAATATTTTTAATTATTGTTATTTATATTTATAAATTAATAAAAAAATTTTAAATTTCACAAATTAGTTTTAAGTTATCTTAAAATTCTGATTATTAAAAATTATATACTAATTTTCTAAAGGCATATAAATTAATATTTACATCATTTAAAAATTAATGAATATGTAAAAAATAATATATAAAATATATTTTAAAGAATTATATAAAAAAAATTTTTAATTTCTGAAACAAAATAAAATTATTTTAAAAAAATATATAGACAATTTTTTTAATTCTTAAAGTTTTTAACATTTTGAAAAAAAAAAATTATAAATTATACATATATTTTGTGACACAAAAAAATTTGTTACAAACAATGTTAAATTTGGTGACAAATTAATTTTTTGTTACAAAATAATTTGAGTTTTTCAGACAAAAAGATATTTTGTTACAAAACATTTGCATTTTTTGAAACAAAAAACTATTTTGTTACAAAATACTACGAATTTTTGCAACTACTTTATTTTTTGTTACAAAATATTACAATATTTTGTAACAACACACCAGCGCGTTACAAAAACTACCATCATTTGTAACAAAATAAAATGGATTGTTACAAAATATCTGGATGTTTTGTAACAACTTGTAATGTTGTTACAAAACATAATTTTTTTTATAACAATCAACAATTATTAATACAAAAAAATGGTTTTTTGTAACAATTTTAAATTTGATACACATTTTTTGTTACAAATGTTCCATTTTCTTGTAGTGTAGTCCCGTTTACTAATTGGAGCTAAGTTTCATTGATATTTTAGAATTTATAGTATACTCCCTTCTTTTTATCCTATTTGATTTTCAGTTGCTTGGGGACAAGCAACAATTTAAGTTTGGTGTTGTGATGAGCGGATAATTTATATGCTTTTTGGCATTGTTTTTAGGTAGTTTTTAGTATAATTTAGTTAGTTGTTACTATGTTTTTATTATTTTTTTATGCAAAATTTATATTTCTGGACTTTACTATGATTTTTTGTGTTTTTCTGTGATTTCAGGTATTTTCTGGTTGAAATTGAGGGACCTGAGCAATAATCTGATTCAGAGGCTGAAAAAGGAATGCAGATGCTGTTGAATTCGGACCTCTCTGCACTCAAAATGGATTTTCTGGAGCTACAAAAACCCAATTGGCACGCTCTCAATTGCGTTGGAAAGTAGACATCCAGGGATTTTCAGCAATATATAATAGTCCATACTTTGCTCAAGTTTTGATGACGTAAATTGGCGTTTAACGCCAAGTCTTTACCCTATTCTGGCATTAAACGCCAGAACTGGCATAAAAATTGGAGTTAAACGCCAGAAATAGGCATCAACTTGGCGTTTAACTTCAAGAAAAGTCTCTACACATGGAAGCTTTAATGCTCAGTCCAAGCACACACTAAGTGGGCTTCGGAAGTGGATTTCTGCACTATCTATCTTAGTCTACTCATTTTCTGTAAACCTAGGTCACTAGCTTAGTATAAAAACTACTTTTAGAGATTTATTTTGCATCTCATGACATTTCACATCTGAATTTTGTATCTTCTACGGCATGAGTCTCTAAACTCCATGATTGGGGGTGAGGAGCTCTGCTGTGTCTCGATGAGTTAATGCAATTACTTCTATTTTCTATTCAATACGCTTGTTTCTGTTCTAAGATATTCACTCGTACTTAACCATGAAGAATGTGATGATCCGTGACACTCATCATCATTCTCAACCTATGAATGCGTGCCTGACAACCACTTATGTTCTATCTGTAATAGCTTTAGTGTATATCTCTTGGGTTCCTGGTTCAGGAGTTTGATTGCCTCTCCTGACAACAGAGTGTTCAAATCCATAAATCCAGAGTCTTCGTGGTAAAAGCTAGAATCAATTGGCAGCATTCCTGAGATCCGGAACGTCTAAACCTTGTCTGTGGTATTCTGAGTAGGATCCAGGAAGGGATGACTGTGACGAGCTTCAAACTCACAAGTATTGGGCGTAGTGACAGACGCAAAAGGATCAATGGATCTTATTCCAACACAAGTGAGAACCGACAGATGATTAGCCATGTACATGGACCTTTTTCACTGAGAGGATAGATGGTAGCCATTGACAACGGTGATCCACCAACATACAGCTTGCCATGGAAGGAGCCTTGCATGCGTGAAGAAGAAGATAGGAGGAAAGCAGAGACTCAGAAGACAAAGCATCTCCAAAACCTCAATATGTTCTCAATTACTGCATAACAAGTATTTTTTTATGCTCTTTTACTTTTTACTATTGAAATTAAGAATTATCATTGATCTCTTAACTAAGAATTACAAGATAACCATAGCTTGCTTCAAGCCGGCAATCTCCGTGGGATCGACCCTTACTCACGTAAGGTATTACTTGGACGACCCAGTGCACTTGCTGGTTAGTGGCACCGGAGTTGTGAAAAGTGTAATTCACAATTTCGTGCACCAACTATAAACCACCCATAGCAGATCTATAGAAAATGAAATCTTCAAACTCATCAAAACCTGCAACAATCAATTTCAAAATATAGAGCATAGAGGTAAACATAGGTTTGGAATTTAACATGCCAGCTCTTTGTAAAAGACCCTTAACATATTTTTGCTGGGAAATATGTCGTTCTGAATCAGTGAGTTTTTAAATTTCTAAACTTTACAACATTTGGGTCTATGGCCACGATTTTTTTTGTCACGGTAAAAAACTATGATCATAGACCCTCTATGGCCACGGTTTTTTACCTTGACAAAAAAAAAAAGCTATGGTCACGATATTTGGAAAAAGGGTGACCATAGAGTACTTATGGTCACGATTTTTAAAAGAGGGTGACCTAAAAGGGTCTATGGTCACGGTTTTGTGGGGTGACCTAAAGGGGTATATGGTCACAGTTTTTGGGGTGACTTAAAGGGGTTTATAGTCACGGTTTTTTACAGTGACCAAAAAGGGTCTATAGTCACAGTTTTTCGAAAAAAGGTAACCTAAAAGGGTCTATGATCACGGTTTTGGGGGTGACCTAAAGAGCGTTTATGGTCATGATTTTGGGGGTGACCTAAAAGAATCTATGGTCACGGTTTTAGGGGTGACTTAAAGGGGTCTATGGTCACAGTTTTTTACAGTGACCAAAAAGGGTCTATGGTCATGGTTTTTCAAAAAAAGGTGACTTAAAAGGGTCTATGGTCATGGTTTTGGAGGTGACCTAAAGGGGTCTATGATTACGATTTTGGGGGTGACCAACAAGGGTCTATGGTCACGATTTTGGAGAGTGGCCTAAAGGGGTCTTTGGTCACGATTTTGGGGGGCGACCTAAAAGGGTCTATGGTCACGGTTTTTCGAAAGGATGACCTAAAAAGGTCTATAAACACGGTTTTGGGGGTGACCTAAAGGGATCTTTGGTCACAGTTTTGGGGGGTAACCTAAAAAGGTCTATAGTCATTATTTTTCGAAAGGGTGACCTAAAAGGGTCTATGGTGACGGTTTTGGGAGGTGATCTAAAATGGTTTACGGTCATGGTTTTAGGAGGTGACCTAAAGGGGTATATGGTCACAGTTTTGGGGGTGACTTAAAGGTATATATGGTCACAGTTTTGAGAGATGACCTAAAAGGGTCAATGGTCATGGTTTTTCAAAAGGGCAACCTAAAAAGGTTTATGGTCACAGTTTTAGGGGATGACCTAAAGGGGTCTATGGCCACGTTTTTGGAGAGTGACCTAAAAGGGTCTACGATCACGGCTTTGAAAGTGACCTAAAAGGGGTTTATGGTTACAATTTTGAGAGTGAATTTTTTAACTAAATTAAGTTTTGATAATTTGAGTTTAAATTAATTAAGATTTTTATATATTTTTCATAATTTTAAATATCTTATATATTTAAAATTTAAAAATTTTAATAATTAAAAACTAATAAAAATTTAGAGGTTTTACTTTAAATATTAAAATTTTAAATCTAATTTTATAAAAAAAGTTAAGTTGAATACTATTAATTTTAAATTAAAAAATATTTAATACTTAAAACTAATTAGTAAGTTGACAAATAAATATTGTATTTTTAAAATAATTTAAGTAAATTATGGTTGATTTTTAATTACTATTCTACCTTCTAATTTTATTAAAATTTTTACACTACTTTAATCCTAACCCTAACCCTAACTCTAATTACTATTCAAGAATATTTTTATAACTAACTCAAATTTTGATTATATGAATATAAATTAATTAAGATTTTTATAATTTTGGGTATTTCATATATTTAAAATTTAAAAATTTTAAGAATTGAAAACTAATGATAATTTTATATGATTTATTTTAAATTTAATTTTATAAATAAAAAATTAAGTAGAATAATATTAATTTTAAATTAAAAAATTATTTAAAACTTAAAACTAATTAGTAAGTTAATAATTAAAATTAATGAGAATTTTATATAATTTAATTTAAATATTAAATTTTTAAATTAGAATATTTAACTGAAAATTAATGAACAAATTGATAATTCAATAATATTTTAAAAATATTTTTTAAAGGATTAAATTAAATCTTAAATTACTCTATATCCTAATTTGATTAAAATTATCAAACTTAACCCTAAAATTCAAATTATATAGTAACCCTCACAACCCTATCCACTAACCCTTACCCCCTCATCCCCTTACCCACAGTTAGAAAGAAAGAAAGAAAGGAAGGAAGGAAGAAAAGCGAAAGAGAGGGAGCAGGGTGAAGAAGAGAGGGATGTGACGACGCCGGCAGGGCTGGGTGCTGCTGTCGCCATCGTCGTTGTCAGAACCGAGAAGGAGTGGGGGGGACGTTGAGAGAGAGGGACGTCGTCGAGTCAAACGTAAGAGAGAGAGAAGGGGCCACCGCAATCTACACTGCTGCTAGAGGGATCGTCGCACGTGCTTCTGCCATCAAGATCGCCATCATCGCTGTCCAGTGTCACCGTTGTATCGCCATTGAAGAAGACAGGGAGAAGAGAACGCAAGCGAGTGGCCCAGGGGGAGGAGTTGCCGCTGTTCGTGCCTCCCGTCGCTATTGCTCCCTCGCTGTCGTCACAGTTTGGGTAGTCACCGGAGGGAGACGTGGCTGTCCGCGCCGCCTTCGGAGCTGCTGCTTGATTCCGTCGCTATCTGCGTGCTTAGGTATGTTTGTTCCCTCTTCCTCTAACCCCTTCACCCAATAATGTACCAAATTCCTAAGCTAAAAACCAAATTAAGTTTTACGATTTTTTTAAGTTATAATCTGGTAACTTTAAATCTGATAGCTTAAATGTTTGAATGTACCCTACTTTTTGCTTGCTATGTTAGTTGTTTCTTGATAGAGTTATTTAACTTTTTGCTTTGCTACTGGTTGCCGTGTTTTTCAAATCTTGCTGCTATGTTGCTAATTTGTTAATTTGTTAAATTGTTAAGTTGCTCATTGTTGCTGTGTAGTTGTTTCTTATTAAATTTTGTGCCATGTAATTATTGTTGCCTAGTTGTTTTACGAAGCTGAATCTCTTTGCTTAAGTTAATTGATGCGATGTATTAGTAACTAAGCATGGATCTTTTTTATTAGAATTTTTATTTTTATTTTGTTGCTGATAGTTTTTACTAATTACTCAATCATTATAGTTTTCTATGTTTCAACTGCAATGGACTAAGCAGTAAGATGCCTTTTTTTTCTTATGTATTTTATAACTTGATGAACGGATTTTTGCTAGTAAAGAATTCACAATAAATTCTCGTTGCTAGTATAGTTTCTAAACGAACAAAGAATCCTTTCATACAAAAATTTGGTTGTTACAAGTAACAAACCCTATAAAAATAATAACCGAAGCATTCAAATCTCGGGTCGTCTCTCAAAGAATTGCAGGAAAGTGTAGTTATTATTGGTTACGGGAAAGTATCTTTTTGGGGTTTTGAATAAGGAACAAGAAAAGTAAATTGCAAGAATAAAACTAATAGCTAAGAAAGCTCTTGGCAAGGTATGAAAATTAGAAGTCCTATCCTAGTTATCCTTATCAATTGTGATGAGAATTGTCCATTGCTCCCACTTAGTTAACCTCTAACTATGAAGGAAAGTCAAGTGGATGAATTAATTTGATTCCTCAAGTCCTAATCAACTCCTAAGGAAAGACTAGCTTTAGAGGGATCCAAATTAACTAGCAACTTTTAATTATCAATCAACAAAAGAGTTTGATAACTCAAGAGTTTTCAATTACTCAACCAATGCCAAGAATATAAAAATCTAACTTAAAACCCTCCCAAGTATTTTATCAAACACTTGGAAGGCACAACATAAAAACATAAAAATTAATAAGAGATAATAAAATCTAAGCAACCAATTGTAAGCATCAATAACGCAAATAGAAGAAAGCAATCATAAATATGAAATACCTCAAATTGCATTAAGTAGAAAATCAAATCTAACAAGAGAATTCATAAACTAAATTGGCAACATAAAGTAAATTAACAAGAGAAGATAAATAAACTAAGGTGCTAGAATAAATAAGAGTAGAAGAGAAACTAAATCAAAGTAGAGTAGGAATCTAAAATTGAAAATAGCTAGACCTAAGAATCCTAAAACCTAGAATTATCTGAATGAAAGGTTGTATGAATGAATTGTTGTGATTCTCCCACTCTGCAGCTTTTATTCTGTATTTTTCGGGCTTGGAACTGTGCCAAAAGGAGCCCAGAAATCGCCCCAGCGCTTTCTGCAATTTTTGCACGTGGCGCATGTCAGCGTACGCGTCGCTTGGAAAAAATTCTTGTCACACATACGCATCAGTCACGCGTACGCGTCGCTCGTCTTCTGCGCCAGTCACGCGTACGCATCGCTGCCAGCTTCTCAAAACTTCATTTTCGCACGTTCCTTCCATTTTTGTATGTTTTCTTTCCATCCTCTAAGCCATTCCAGCCCTATAAAGCCTGAAAACACTTAACAAACAGATTACGGCATCGAATGGTAATAAAGGGTAATTAAAATTGACAGTTTAAAGGCCTAGGAAACATGTTTTCAACTATATCACAGAATTAGGAAGGATTTGTAAAACCATGCAAATTATATGAATAAGTGAGCAAAGAATTGATAAAAATCACTCAAATTAGTCCAAGATAAACCATAAAATAGCGGTTTATCAATCTCCCCACACTTAAACATTAGCATATCCTCATGCTAAGCTCAAGAAATGCTATAAAAGGGTGAAGAGGAATGGTAAAGCTTATGCAATGCAACCTATTTAGATGTGAGCCACCTACATGCATCATGCTATTCTAATTACTATATATATATATATAAGAATACATGTGGTCAAATTGAGTCAAATCTCCAAGAAATCATATATGCACAATCAAGGGCTAAATCAATCATATCAAAACACATTCACTCTTGAGTTGAGTTAATCAAAAGGGTTTACAACTTGCAAGACACGCAATAATCAAATATGGACATATGGAAATGAGCCATTGAACCCTCACTAGATTTGTATATGCACTCTCACAACTAGAAAATGGATTAATACAGACAGATTTACAGACGGATTTAGTCTTTATTACAGACGGATTTTTGGTTACCGACGGATTTTGTCACTCTGTAAAAGCCCCGTCGGAAATTATTTACCGACGGATTTTTTTTCCATCGAAAAATTACAGATGGATTTTTAGCAATTACCGACAGATTTTCCCTCTGTAAATTTTCTATCCATTTTCCAAAGGCGACGAACTTTCCGACGGATTTTCCGTCTGTAATTACAGACGGATTTTCAGACGGATTTTCTGTCTGTAATTACAGACGGATTTTCAGACGGATTTTCCGTCTGTAATTACAGACGAATTTTTCGACAGATTTTCCGTCTGTAATTACAGACGGATTTTCCGACCGATTTTCCGTCTGTAATTACAGACGAATTTTCCGACAGATTTTCCGTCTGTAAGATAAAATAGAATTTTTTTTAGATTTTTTCATTGCAAAATGAATATTTTAAATTTGTTTTCTAAATTTACTCCATCAAACACTGTAAAGTGAAAAAAGAAAGCCAAAAATCACATAAATAAACATAATATTCATTACATGATACCTATAAAATTGGATGTTATTTTTCAACATCATTGGCCAATATCTCATTGTCTTAATAAAAAAATACCAAAAAAAATAAGATGACCATCCCAATGTTACATGAATGTCACAAATTACACTTAGCACTTAAAGATAGAATAATCTAAAATATTAATAGATAACTAAGTTGCATTAGCAGCATCAAGCTCCACATTGAAAGTTAATCTTGACATCTCCTGACTGAAATAAAATTAAAATCCGAATTGGAATTGGAGTAAATCAATCTATGCCAAAGAATCAAAACATAGAAAAATAGAGAGAACAACAAAAGCAAACAGAGATCAGAACAAAAATAAAATAATTAAAGGGTTCTTCACAGAGTGCGGAATGAAAAAGAACATTTAAAAGAACTCACCTGGGCTAAGCAAATTCAAACCAGCAGGATGATTCTGCACACACGCCAAAAAACCCTCAGACGGTTCAGCAAATACAACTCATCGTAAGATTCAACAACACTAGGGAAATTATAGTTAAGAGAAGGATCAAGTTAAGAGAAGCTCAGGGAATTTTTAAGCGAAATGCAAAATGGCTCCACTGAAAAATATAATCTGATCAAGATTCATGTCATAAGAGTTCATTGGATTCACATACCTGTAAACTACTTGTGCCGCAGCCTACAACTGTGATAGTCCCACCGGTAACAGCTGCACCTGCGAGGAAGTAGCTGGCACTAGAAGCATCGCCTTCAACAAAAGCATTTCCAGGAGACCTGGTAGGAAACTTCCAATTATAGTCACAATAATTTAATTCTAAAATCTTTACAACTCAATAATAGAAACTTACTTGTACTTTTGACCTCCGTGGACCAAGAACCTATCCCAGTTACCACTGTGCTCCACATGGACTCTAAAGCGCTCCATCAGTTTCAAAGTCATATCAACGTAGGGAATAGAAATCATTTTATCGATAATCTCAATTTCAACATCACTAAGGGCCAAAGGAGCTGCCATGAGCAATGCAGTCAAGTATTGACTGCTAATTGATCCAGACAACTTCACCTGCAAATAAGATGAATAAAAGCATTTGAAAAGGATCAAATAAACACCGGTTACAATATTTTTCTTCAGCGAAGTTATAATTAAAATACCTTATCTATGTAAAGTTATCGAGAGTTTGTAAGTAACTTTAGAAAATTAAGCAATCCCATTTCGAAGGACAGTCCATGACTCAGTTCTCAATTTGACCGAAAAATTATAAAAGTGATGGATAAAGTTTGATAAGAAAAATCCTCATCCAATATTCCTCTCACTATTTAATTCAAGAACCAATCAGTGGCTTGTAATTGTCATTCTAAAATAGAAGAAAGATCAGTCAGTTGACAAGCTTTATTTTCAATGTATGTTTCAAATTATTCAGTATCACTAGAAAGAGTTTTATCCAACTAATATCATTAACTAAAGTTTGTATGGATAATTCATAGAAATAAAAAATAAAAAGAGAAAATTAATAGTTAAAAGAAGCAGAGATGAATGAAAGAGTTTGAAGTACCTTCCAACATCACCAGGCTTGACCAAACCAGAATTAACCCTAAGACATGGAACAGAAGCAACAGTCTTAATCATTTTAGAAGCCTCTGTAAAAATAATAGGTGAACCTATTTCTAGCTTTGGACCCTTTGCTTGCAGTTCTATGTTATCTTCTGATGAGTCTTTTGATTCACACTTTACAACAGTAACAACATTTGCTCTTTGTAGTTGATTGTGTTGGAAGAAAGAAGTGTCGTGAAGCTTTGAAAAAACTGAAGATTTAGTAGTAGTAGCAAATGAATAAGGTAAAGCCATGATTAGTTTATGTAGAGTTATCTTTATTTTCTTCTAAGAACAAAAGGAGTAATTGAAGGGCAGGACAATCTGTTTGGGAGCAAATTAGATATTTGTATGGTTCATATTTGAGAAGGCCACTCAAAAGATAACATAAAAGAATAAAATATTGAAAAAATATTATTACTCTTTTTTTATATGATAACAGATTCCAATGTATGTCTGCATAAAGTACAGACCAAACACCTGCAGAGGAGAGTAATCCCTTAAGTTCCATGTCCAGTAGTACTAAGGAAAGTAAGGCACACGGAACCTTTTAATTTCCCATTTTTACCTTGTAGACCAAGTTATCAGCTCGTGTTTACAGGTTTTCATTGTGTTCAAACATGATAAGTTTAACAGAAACCTTTTAAGTACACTTACCATTATGCATTTGGTTCCACTTGACTTTAAAAGCTGAAGAGGAACAAGAGTAGCAGGTTCTAGAGCCTGAAATAGAAAAACAGATCAGGAAAGAAAAGGAAACAAGATGATTGCAGATAAATTATCTATAACAGAACAAAGATATGTTTACTATGCCTAAATTAGGAACTAATCTCAGAAAACATCATAGCTTACAGCAGGTGAAGATGGAACTCCTTGTCCGTGTGGATGTGGCATATGTTCTGAATAAGTACAGAACATGTCATATCAAAATGTCTCTGAAAATTCATATCTGACATATGTCAATTAACCAAAAAAAGACAGTTAAAATATGTGAATATGATAGAGACAGTTATAATATTTAGCTTTCCACACAGAGATGTTCAAGGAAACAAAGTAGGAGACCTGAGCTCCTTTCATCCAGTCATCCTCCTCAATAATTTTAACTTCATATCTTGGTATCTCTTTCAAACCAATAGAATCAGCAGCATGTGAAATGCTCATATTTATATCCTCACCTTCAAGAAAAATGGAACTAACACAAATCTGCAGAGTTAGAAGTGTTTGAAACAGTTCACATAAAATGAGTGCCTTGATCAGATTAGAACTGCAGAGTACCTCTTGTTGGTATTCACCCTCTGATATTGTCGGATTCCTGAAGAACCAAGAGAGAAAAAAAAAAAGAAGCAAAGATCATATTCACATTCATACCAAACCCACCGAAAAGATCATATTCACATTCAAATTTCAAGGGAAGTTGAGTAACTTAATTGAATAGAGAAGCTTCTATTCTAAATTACTAATCAATATTAAGCTGCATCAAATATATAAAATTATATGTGAATAAC
>NC_092047.1:40107523-40176577 GCF_003086295.3 Arachis hypogaea | reverse complement strand
GAGAGAAGCTTTTCATGCTTCCTCTTCATGGTTGCAGAGGGAAATCCTTGAGTTTTAAACACAAGGGAGTCCTCATTCCATTGAAGGACTATTTCACCTCTGTCAACATCAATCACAGCTCTTGCTGTGGCCAGGAAAGGTCTTCCTAGGATGATGGATTCATCCTCTTCCTTTCCAGTATCCAGGACTATGAAATCAGTAGGTATGTAAAGGCCCTCAACCTTTATCAATACATCTTCTACTTGTCCATAAGCCTGTTTTCTTGAGCTGTCTGCCATCTCTAGTGAGATTTTAGCAGCTTGCACCCCATAGATTCCCAGTTTCTCTATTACAGAGAGGGGCATGAGGTTTATTCCTGAACCAAGGTCACACAGAGCCTTAAAGATCATGGTGCCTATGGTACAGGGTATTATGAACTTTCCAGGATCCTGTCTCTTCTGAGGCAATGTCAGTTGATCCAGATCACTTAGTTCATTGATGAACAAGGGAGGTTCAACTTCCCAAGTATCAATGCCAAATAATTTGGCATTCAGCTTCATGATTGCACCAAGAAACTTGGCAGTTTGCTCTTCAGTAACATCCTCATTCTCTTCAGAAGAGGAATACTCAGCAGAGCTCATGAAGGGCATAAGGAGGTTCAATGGAATCTCTATGGTCTCTAGATGAGCCTCAGAGTCCTTTGGTTCCTCAGAGGGAAGCTCCTTATTGACCACTGGACGTCCCAGGAGGTCTTCCTCCTTAGGATTCACGTCCTCTCCTCTCCTCACAGGTTCGGCCATGGCGCTTATGTCAATGGCCTTGCACTCTCCTTTTGGGTTCTCTTCTGTATTGCTTGGGAGAGTACTAGGAGGGATTTCAGTGATCCTTTTACTCAGCTGGCCCACTTGTGCTTCCAGATTTCTAATGGAAGACCTTGTTTCATTCATGAAACTTACAGTGGCCTTAGATAGATCAGAGACTAGATTTGCTAAATTAGAAGCATTTTGTTCAGAGTTCTCTGTCTGTTGCTGAGTTGATGATGGAAAAGGCTTGCTATTGCTAAGCCTGTTTCTTCCACCATTATTAAAGCCTTGTTGAGGCTTTTGATCCTTCCATGAGAAATTTGGATGATTTCTCCATGTTGAGTTATAGGTGTTTCCATAAGGTTCACCTAAGTAATTTACCTCTGCTATTGCAGGGTTCTCAGGATCATAGGCTTCTTCTGCATAAGAAGCCTCTTGAGTACTGTTGGATGCAGCTTGCATTCCATGCAGACTCTGAGAGATCATATTGACTTGCTGAGTCAATATTTTATTCTGAGCTAATATGGCATTCAGAGTATCAACTTCAAGAACTCCCTTCTTCATAGGTGTCCCATTATTCAGAGGATTCCTTTCAGAAGTGTACATGAACTGGTTATTAGCAACCATGTTAATGAGTTCTTGAGCTTCTGCAGGCGTTTTCTTTAGGTGAATGGATCCACCTGCAGAAGTGTCCAGTGACATCTTTGATAGCTCAGATAAACCATCATAGAATATATCCAGGATGGTCCATTCTGAAGCATGTCAGAAGGACACTTTTTGGTCAACTGTTTGTATCTTTCCCAAGCTTCATAGAGGGATTCACCTTCTTTCTGTCTGAAGGTTTGAACATCAGCTCTAAGCTTGCTCAGCTTTTGAGGCGGAAAGTACTTGGCTAAGAAAGCCGTGACCAGCTTATCCCAAGAGTTCAGGCTGTCTTTGGGTTGAGAATCCAACCATAATCTAGCTCTGTCTCTTACAGCAAAAGGGAAAAGCATGAGCCTGTAGACTTCAGGATCTACTCCATTAGTCTTAACAGTATCACATATCTGCAAGAATTCAGTTAAGAACTGAAAAGGATCTTCAGATGGAAGTCCATGAAACTTGCAGTTCTGCTGCATCAGAGAAACTAAATGAGGTTTCAGCTCAAAGTTGTTTGCTCCAATGGCAGGAATGGAGATGCTTCTTCCATGTAAATTGGAATTAGGTGCAGTGAAGTCACCAAGCATTCTCCTTGCATTGTTGTTGGGTTCGGCTGCCATCTCCTTTACTTGTTCGAAATTTTCAATCAAGTTGTCTCTAGTTTGTTGTAATTTAGCTTCTCTTAATTTTCTCTTCAGAGTCCTTTCAGGTTCTGGATCAGCTTCAACAAGAATGCCTTTTTCTCTGTCCCTGCTCATAAGAAAGAGGAGAGAAAAAGAAAAGAAGAAGAAATTCGAACACAGATAGAAGAGGGGGTTCGAATTTGGTGATGATGTGAGGAAGAGATGTTAGTTAATGAATGAATAAATAGAATAGGATGAGAGAGAAGGATGGAATTTTCGAAAATTATTTTTGATAAGGAGTTAGTGATTTTTGAAAATTGGTTTTTGAAAATTGTTAGTTTTTTTTTTTAAATCAAAAATAAAAATAAAAATAATTAGTTAATAAAAAAGAAATTTTTGAAAAAGAGGGAAGATATTTTCGAAAATTAGAGAGAGAGAGAGTTAGTTAGGTGGTTTTGAAAAAGTTAGGAAACAAACAAAAAGTTAGTTAGTTGGTTGGAACAATTTTGAAAAGGTAAGAAGTTAGGAAGTTAGAAAAGATATTTTGAAAAGATATTTTTGAAAAAGATAAGATGAGAAGATATTTTTGAAAAGATATGATAAAAATTTGTTTTGAAAAAGATTTGTTTTTTTAAAATCACAATTAATGACTTGATTCATAAGAAATCACAAGATATGATTCTAGAACTTAAAGTTTGAATCTTTCTTAACAAGCAAGTAACAAACTTCAAATTTTTGAATCAAAACATTGATTGATTATGTTATTTTCGAAAATTTGGTATAAAAATAAGAAAAAGATTTTTGAAAAATATTTTTGGAATTTTCGAAAATAACTAAGAATTTTGAAAAAGATTTGATTTTTGAAAAAGATTTTGAAAAAGATAAGATTTTCAAATTGAAAATTTGAATTGACTCATGAGAAACAATTTGAATTTTTTTAAAAATTTTTGAAAAAGTCAACTCAATTTTCGAATTTGATGAGAGAAAAAGGGAAAGATATAATTTTTTTGATTTTTGAATTTTTATGATGAGAGGGAAAAACACTAAAAAGATGCAATGCATGAAATTTTTAGATCAAAACATGTGATGCATGCAAGAATGCTATGAATGTCAAGATGAACACCAAGAACACTTTGAATGTCAAGATGAACATCATAGACACAATTTTGAAAAATTTTTAATGCAAAGAAAACATGCAAGACACCAAACTTAGAATTCTTTAATACTTACGCACTAAGAATTCAAGAATGCATATGATAAACATGAAAAGACACAAATCAAAAAATCTTCAAGATCAAACAAGAAGACTTACCAAGAACAACTTGAGGATCATGAAGAACACTATGAATGCATGATATTTTCGAAAAATGCAAGATGCATATGCAAGTGACACCAAACTTATGATATGACTCAAGACTCAAACAAGAAACAGAAAAATATTTTTGATTTTTATGATTTTCTAAATTTTTTTGGATTTTTTTCGAAAATTATATGAAAAAGAAAAAATAAGGATTCCAAAATTTTTAATATGAATTCCAGGAATCTTGCATTCTTAGTCTAAAGCTTCAGTCCAGGAATTAGACATGGCTCACTAGCCAGCCAAGCTTTCAAAGAAAGCTCCAGTCCAAAACACTAGACATGGCCAATGGCCAGCCAAGCTTCAGCATTTAACACCAGAGTATATTGATCTTGATAACAAATTGCTGCTCATCATTTATCAAGTATGTAACTTACCTCTGATGGTTTGGAAGCCTCAGTCCAAAAGAATTTAGACATGGCTTTACAGCCAGCCAGACTTCACATGCTTCATGAAACACTAGAATTCATTCTTAAAAATTATGAAGAAAAATAATATTTTTGAAAACATTTTTTTTTCGAAAACAAGTGAGAAAATTTTGAAATATTTTTGAAAAGTTTTTGAAAAGAAAACAAAAAGAAAATTACCTAATCTGAGCAACAAGATGAACCGTCAGTTGTCCAAACTCAAACAATCCCCGGCAACGGCGCCAAAAACTTGGTGCACGAAATTGTGATCTCCAGGCTCGAACAATCCCTGGTAATGGCTCCAAAGCTTGGTGCTCTGATCTCAATACATAATTGTCACAACTTCGATACAACTAACCAGCAAGTGCACTGGGTCGTCCAAGTAATACCTTACGTGAGTAAGGGTCGAATCCCACGGAGATTGTTGGTATGAAGCAAGCTATGGTCACCTTGTAAATCTCAGTCAGGCAGATATAAAGTGATAATGGAGTTTTCGAAATTTTATAGTAAAATAGGGATAGAGACACTTATGTAATTCATTGGTAGGAATTTCAGATAAGCGAATGGAGATGCTTTTCGTTCCTCTGAACCTCTGCTTTCCTGCTATCTTTATCCAATCAGTCTTACTCCTTTCCATGGCTGGCTGTATGCAAGGGCATCACCGTTGTCAGTGGCTACATCCCCTCCTCTCAGTGAATAATATGCTCATGCACCCTGTCACGGCACGGCTATTCATCTGTCGGTTCTCGATCATGCTGGAATAGGATTCACCCTCCTTTTGCGTCTGTCACTAACGCCCAGCACTCGCGAGTTTGAAGCTCGTCACAGTCATTCAATCATTGAATCCTACTCGGAATACCACAGACAAGGTTTAGACCTTCCGGATTCTCTTGAATGCCGCCATCATTCTAGCTTACGCCACGAAGATTCTGGTTAGGAGATCCAAGAGATATTCATTCTAGCTTATTTCATGTAGAACGGAAGTGTTTCTCAGGCACGCGTTCATAAGGGAGAAGGATGATGAGCGTCACACATAATCATCACCTTCATCATGTTCTTGGGTGCAAATGAATATCTTAGAAGCGAAATAAGAAGAATTGAATAGAAAACAGTAGTACTTTGCATTAATCTTTGAGGAACAGCAGAGCTCCACACCTTAATCTATGGAGTGTAGAAACTCTACCGTAAAAATACATAAGTGAAAGGTCCAGGCATGGCCGAGATGGCCAGCCCCCTTGATCTAAGAACAATGCGTTCAAAGATGATCCTAAGATCCTAAGATGATCAAAAGATGCCTCATACAATAGTAAAAGGTCCTATTTATAATAAACTAGTCACTAGGGTTTACATGAGTAAGTAATTGATGCATAAATCCACTTCCGGGGCCCACTTGGTGTGTGTTTGGGCTGAGCCTGAGTGTTGCACGTGCAGAGGCCATTTGTGGAGTTGAACGCCAGTTTCTGTGCCAGTTTGGGCGTTCAACTCTGGTTTTGGATCCTTTCCTGGCGCTGGACGCCAGATTTGGGCAGAAGGCTGGCGTTGAACGCCAGTTTACGTCGTCAATTCTTGGCCAAAGTATGGACTATTATATATTGCTGGAAAGCCCTGGATGTCTACTTTCCAACGCAATTGGAAGCGCGCCATTTCGAGTTCTGTAGCTCCAGAAAATCCACTTTGAGTGCAGGGAGGTCAGAATCCAACAGCATCAGCAGTCCTTTTTCAACCTCTGAATCTGATTTCTGCTCAAGTCCCTCAATTTCAGCCAGAAAATACCTGAAATCACAGAAAAACACACAAACTCATAGTAAAGTCCAGAAATGTGAATTTAACATAAAATCTATTAAAAACATCCCTAAAAGTAACTAGATTCTACTAAAAACATACTAAAAACAATGTCAAAAAGCGTATAAATTATCCGCTCATCAAGGACCTTGTTTCATTCATGAAACTTACAGTGGACTTAGATGGATCAGAGACTAAGTTTGCTAAATTAGAGGTATTTTGTTCAGAGTTCTCTGTCTGTTGCTGGGTGGATGATGGAAAAGGTTTATTATTGTTAAACATGTTCCTTCCACCATTATTAAAGCCTTGTTGAGGCTTTTGTTGATCCTTCGATGAGAGATTTGGGTGATTTCTCCATGATGAGTTATAGGTGTTTTCATAAGGTTCACCTAAGTAATTTACCTCTGCTATTGCAGGGTTCTCAGGATCATAGGCCTCTTCTTCAGAAGGCGCCTCTTGAGTACTGTTGGATGCAGCTTGCATTCCATTCAGACTCTGAGAAATCATATTGACTTGCTGAGTCAATATTTTATTCTGAGCCAGTATGGCATTCAGAGTATCAATTTCAAGAACTCCCTTCTTCATAGGCGTCCCATTACTCATAGGATTCCTCTCAGAAGTGTACATGAACTAGTTATTAGCAACCATGTCAATGAGTTCTTAAGCTTCTGCAGGCGTTTTCTTTAGGTGAATGGATCCACCTACAGAAGTATCCAATGACATCTTAGCTAATTCAGACAGACCATCATAGAATATATCCAGGATGGTCCATTCTGAAAGCATGTCAGAAGGACACTTTTTGGTCAGTCCTTTGTATCTCTCCCAAGCTTCATAGAAGGATTCACCTTCTTTCTGTCTGAAGGTCTGAACATCCACTCTAAGCTTACTCAGCTTTTGAGGAGGAAAGAACTTGGCTAAGAAAGCCTTGACCAGCTTATCCCAAGAGTTCAGGCTATCCTTAGGTTGAGAGTCCAACCATACTCTAGCTCTGTCTCTTACAGCAAAAGGGAAAAGCATGAGCCTGTAGACTTCGGGATCTACTCCATTAGTCTTAACAGTATCACATATCTGCAAGAATTCAGTTAAGAACTGAAAAGGATCTTCAGATGGAAGTCCATGAAACTTGCAGTTCTGATGCATCAGAGAAACTAATTGAGGTTTCAACTCAAAGTTGTTTGCTCCAATGGTAGGAATGGAGATGCTTCTTCCATGTAAATTAGAATTTGGTGCAGTAAAGTCACCAAGCATTCTACTTGCATTATTGTTGTTGGGTTCGGCTGCCATCTCCTTTACTTGTTCGAAATTTTCAATAAGGTTGTCTCTGGATTGTTGTAATTTAGCTTCTCTTAGTTTCCTCTTCAGAGTCTTTTCCGGTTCTGGATCAGCTTCAACAAGAATGCCTTTTTCCTTGTTCCTGCTCATAAGAAAGAGAAGAGAATCAAAAAAAGAATAGGAATCCTCTATGTCACAGTAAAGAGGTTCCTTATTGTTAGTAGAAGAAGAAAAGGAATAGGGGTGAAGAAAAATGAAGAATCCAAACATAAGGGTAAGGATAGGAGCAGTGAAGTGAGATGAAGAGAAGTGTTAGTAGATGAATAAATAATTAGAAGGAGATGAGGGAGAAGGATTTTTGAAAATTATTTTTGAAAAAGGGTTAGTGATTTTCGAAAATAGTTTTTGAAAAAGGTTAGTAATTTTCAAAAATTAAAATCAAAAATTAAAATAATTAGTTAATTAAAAATAATTTTTGAAAAAGAGGGAAGATATTTTCGAAAACTAGAGAGAGAGTTAGTTAGGTAGTTTTGAAAAAGATAAGAAACAAACAAAAAGTTAGTTAGTTAGTTGAAACAAATTTTGAAAAGATAAGAAGTTAGGAAGTTAGAAAAGATATTTTGAAATCAAATTTTTGAAAAAGATAATATAAGAAGATATTTTTGAAAAGATATGATTTAAATTAGTTTTTGAAAAAGATTTGATTTTTAAAATCACAATTAATGACTTGATTCACAAGAAATCACAAGATATGATTCTAGAACTCAAAGTTTGAATCTTTCTTAACAAGCAAGTAACAAACTTGAAATTTTTGAATCAAAACATTAATTGATGATGTTATTTTCGAAAATTATGAGATAAGATTAAGAAAAATATTTTTGAAAAATATTTTTATAATTTTTGAAAATAACTAAGAAAAATGAAAAAGATTTGATTTTTGAAAAAGATTTTGAAAAAGATAAGATTTTTAAATTGAAAATTTGATTTGACTCATAAAAACAACTAGATTTTAAAAATTTTTGAAAAAGTCAAATCTAATTTTCGAAATTTTGAGAGAGAAAAAGGGAAAGATATTTTTTTGATTTTTGAATTTTTATGATGAGAGAGAAAAACATGAAAAAGACTCAATGCATGAAAATTTTGGATCAAAACAACGAATGCATGCAAGAATGCTATGAATGTCAAGATGAACACCAAGAACACTTTGAATGTCATGATGAACATCAAGACTTATTTTTGAAAATTTTTATATGCAAAGAAAACATGCAAGACACCAAACTTAGAAATCTTTCATGTTTAGACTCTATGGATGCAAAAATGCACATGAAAAACAAGAAAAGACACAAAACATGAAAACATCAAGATCAAACAAGAAGACTTACCAAGAACAACTTGAAGATCATGAAGAACACTATGAATGCATGAATTTTTTCGAAAAATGCAAGATAAATATGCAATTGACACCAAACTTTAAATCTGACTCAAGACTCAAACAAGAAACATGAACTATTTTTGATTTTTATGATTTTTTAATTTTTTTGTATTTTTATTTTATATTTTTCAAAAATAACTTTGAAAAAGGAAAATAAGGATTCCAAAATTTTTAATATGAATTCCAGGAATCTTGTACTCTTTAAACTAAAGCTCCAATCTGAGGGTGAGGCTTGGCTTAATAGCCAGCCAAGCTTTAGTATGCTATTACATGCATCAGCTAATTTGCTAAGAAAGACAAAGAAGCTCTTCTCTTGAGTATAAGTGAAACCTCAGTCTAAAAGAATTTAGACATGGCTTTACAGCCATCCAGGCTTCAACATGCTTCATAAAACACTAGAATTCATTCTTAAAAATTCTGAAGAAAAATATATTTTTGAAAAAAAAATTTTTTAAAATTTTTTCGAAAACAATGGAGAAAATTTTTGAAAGATTTTTGAAAAATTTTTGAAAATAAAACAAAAAGAAAATTACCTAATCTGAGCAACAAGATGAACCGTCAGTTGTCCAAACTCGAACAATCCCCGGCAACGGCGCCAAAAACTTGGTGCACGAAATTGTGATCATCAATGGCGCCATCAACATGGTACATTCAATTGTAGTCTCAACTCTTTATCACAACTTCACACAACTAACCAGCAAGTGCACTGGGTCGTCCAAGTAATAAACCTTACGCGAGTAAGGGTCGATCCCACGGAGATTATTGGTATGAAGCAAGCTATGGTCATCTTGTAAATATCAGTTAGGCGGATATAGAATGGTTATGGAGTTTTTGAATATTAATAATAAAATAGGGATAGAGATACTTATGTAAATCCTTGGTGAGAATTTCAAATTAATGCATGGAGATGCTTTCGTCCCTCTAAACCTCTGCTTTCCTGCTGTCTTCATCCAATCAGTCTTACTCCTTTCTATGGCTGGCTTTATGTAAGGACATCACCGTTGTCAATGGCTACTTTTGATCCTCTCTGGAAAATGGTCCGATGTGCTGTCACTGCATGGCTAATCGTCTGGGGGCGTCACCCTTGCCAATGGCTGCATCCTATCCTCTTGTGAAAATGGTCCAAATGCTCTGTCACAGCACAGCTAATCATCTGAGGTCCTCGATCATACTGGAATAGGATTCACCCTCCTTTTGCGTCTGTCACTACGCCCAGTACTCGCGAGTTTGAAGCTCGTCAGAGTCATTCAATCCCAGAGTCCTACTCGGAATACCACAGACAAGGTTTAGACTTTCTGGACTCTCATGAATGCCGCCATCAATCTAGCTTACACCACGAAGATTCTGATTAAGAGATCTAAGAGATACTCATTCAATCTAAGGTAGAACGGAAGTGGTTGTCAGGCACGCGTTCATAAGGAATGATGATGATTGTCACGTTCATCACATTCAGGTTGAAGTGCGAATGAATATCTTAGAAGCGGAATAAGTTGAATTGAATAGAAAAACAGTAGTACTTTGCATTAATCTTTGAGGAACAGCAGAGCTCCACACCTTAATCTATGGAGTGTAGAAACTCTACCGTATGAAAATACATAAGTGAAAGGTTCAGGCATGGCCGAGAGGCCAGCCCCCAAAACGTGATCAAAGATGATCCGAAGATCATAAGATGTCTAATACAATAGTAAAAAGTCCTATTTATAATAAACTAGCTACTAGGGTTTACAGAAGTAAGTAATTGATGCATAAATCCACTTCCGGGGTCCACTTGGTGTGTGCTTGGGCTGAGCTTAGATGTTACACGTGCAGAGGCTCTTTCTGGAGTTGAACGCCAGGTTGTAACGTATTTTTGGCGTTCAACTCTGGATTGTGACTTGTTTCTAGCGTTTAACTCCAGATAGCAGCGTAGAACTGGCGTTCAATGCCCTTTTACGTCATCTAAACTCGTTCAAAGTATGGACTATTATACATTGCTGGAAATCCCTGGATGTCTACTTTTTAACGCAATTGGAAGCGCGCCATTTTGAGTTCTATAGCTCCAGAAAATCCACTTTGAGTGTAGGGAGGTCAGAATCCAACAGCATCAGCAGTCCTTCTTTAACCTCTGAATCTGATTTTTGCTCAAGTCCCTCAATTTCAGCCAGAAAATACCTGAAATCAAAGAAAAACACACAAACTCATAGTAAAGTCCAGAAATGTGAATTTAACATAAAAACTAATAAAAACATCCCTAAAAGTAACTAGATTCTACTAAAACATACTAAAAACAATGCCAAAAAGCGTATAAATTATCCGCTCATCACTTGTCTACCCCTTGATCAAACCAAGGAACTATCATGTGGAGCCTCTACTATCCCCTCCGGCTCAAGTCATTCCACTCATCATGCCCCGCAACGAGCGGCGGCAATGGGAGTTCCTATTGAGGAAGCCACGGGAGGCAAACTTGTCCTGGGTGGTAGAATTCTACACTAACTACCATTCCCCATCCCTTGCATTGATTTTTGTACGCCGAAAACAAGTCCCCGTCACAGAGGAGGCCACTCAACGTGTGCTTAAGACCGGACCGTTAGCGGAAGGGATTGATGCATATCAAGAGATTTTGTCGGCACGGTGCGAATATGAGTTTGATTGGGATGCCATCCTCAAGGTTATTGCTATACCCAAATCATTCTGGATTCGAGGAAGGACGAGACCTCGACCCAAGGGCATCATCGCACGTTTTCTCACTAGAGAGGCTCCGGCATGGGCCTAAATTCTGGCCCACTATGTGCTCCCAAGCACCCATGGCTCATCTATCACTACTGAGTTAGCCTTATTAGTTTGGTGTGTCTTCACCGAGAGACCGGTGCATATCCCCCGTCTCATTCGCCAAGCTATGGCCCGTATCCACGCAAAAGGGAACCTACCATTTCCCACTCTGGTGACCGATCTAGTTGCCACAGCCGGCGTTCCACGAGAGACTAGGGATTAGAGGGCCATGATCCCGATAGATGGAGATGTTGTTCCAAATGGGAGATATCTTTACCCTCCGGTGGACACCGAAGAGCCAGACTTAGCCGTCCCCATGGGCATTCCCACCACCTCATCCGCACCACCAAAGTCATCAATGCAACGTATAGAGGACCTTCACAAGAAGCTTGACCGTTATGAGCAGCGTAATCAACGCCGATACACCTTTGTCAAGAAGCTTCTAAGTTGCCTAGCGCCACCTATGGAAGAACCAGAAATTTCCACCTCCACCGGCACCGATAATGCGGAAAGCGATAATGATGGAGAAGATGGACACTCAGAAGCCGATCAACCACTGCGTCTCACTCAAGGCACGGAGGACCGTGCCAACTTCTAAGTGTGGGGAGGTCGGTCGGCTGACCGGTCTTCATAGGTAACACCCGAATAAATTTTGAATCACCTTTGCTAATTAGAATAGATTGAATGTTAGATTTTTCATTTTTTGCATCTCTTGCATACTAATTATCCCTTAATAAATCCACTTGGTTAGAGTAATGACTTCTCTCCTAGAAAAAAATAGAATTTTAGGGCGACCCTACCAATTTCTTTGAAAATTTTTTATGCACACGCTTGTTCGAAGAGTGTAATTTGGAACATGGATTTTGAGCCAAGAACACAAGCAAGTGAGTTTTGAGCCTAATGGTGTGGTTACATCTTATAACCACTTATTCTCCTTTCTTGTGTGCAATTGTTCTCTTCTTACGATTGTGATCTTTGATTTGCTTAATTTTATATGTCCATTATCCCTTGTATCCATGCATTTATGTGATTGAGGCCATCGTTTTACTAGCTCACTTGCCCAAATAGCCTCACCCTTTGTCTTCCATTGTTAGCCAATTTGAGCCTACGATTAACCCACTTGTTCTTAATTTAGCATATTACAAGCCTTTAAGCGGAAAACAATGAATGTTCTTATTTGGATCTTTGATTAGCTTAGGCTAGAGTGTGTATATCATTCAAGTGTGGGAACCTTAGGACATTGGGGAAATAAAAGGGTAGTTTTGTATTTTTATTGAAATTATTGGGAATTGGGTACATGCTCATGTATTGATTAAATGTATAGACCTTATGCATTGACGTTCTTGCATATAAAAAAATATATGAAAAGGAAAAGAAGAAAAAAATAGAAATAGAAAAGGAAAGAAACAAAGAAAAAAAAAGGAAGAAATAAAAGGGGACAAAATGCCCTAAGGCAAAGCTCAATAAGAGTCAATGCATAAGTGTTGGAAAATGAAAAGAAAATGCATGAGTATGTTCAAAAAGTGAAAAAAATTGGTAGTTAGGTTAGAACTCAATCGTATAGGATGTCATAGGTTAGGTGGGAAGTCTAAACTTGTCAAAGATTCAAATTTCAAGCTCACTTGACCAAAAATACATCCTTACCTTAACCCTAGCCCCATTACAACCCAAAGAAAAGACCTCATGATACTTGTATGCAAGCATGGAATATATGTTGATTGTTAGAAGAAAAACAAATTTTGGAAAAGCATGAAGTAGGGGAGGATTGAGTGATCAACCCTATACACCGAGCGAATAGAGCGTAAATACTTCCGGTAAGGGGTTCGAAGCTCAACTCCTTGTTCCTGGCTCTCGCGAGCGTTCTTCATGCAAGCCATGCATATTTCACTTCAATTCTAGAATTCGTAGAGTTCATACATTGGTCATCATCTTGCCCTATGTGCATATACATATGAATGTTCTAGGAAGATTGAATTGCTCTTAACCAAGTAGGTAGTAGCATACACCCTAGTTGCATTCATGTAGGTACATTGCATTACATGAGTCCTATTCCCTTATGGTCCTTTGATCTTTTGCTTTCCCTTAGCATGAGGACATGCTACACTTTAAGTGTGGGGAGGTTGATAAACCCCGTTTTTAGGGTTTATCATGTATAGAATCTAATGATTTTATCCATGATCTTCCCCACTTATTCATATAAAACTGCGTGATTTTGTGTTCCCTTCTCCATTTTGCCTCATAGATGAAAATGTGCTTCTTTTGTATTAAAATTGACAATTTGTAATCCGCACCTATTACCATTAGATAACTTGATTCATTTGTTAAGTGGTTTCAGAAGTTACAGGGCAAAAATGGCTAAGAGGAGTGAAGGAAGCATGCATGAATGGAAGGAGCATGGAACAAATTGAAGATTTGGAATTTGGACATGCACGCGCACGCGCACGTTGCGCATACGCGTACATGCGCGCATCCAGAGCCAGCGCAGTGGAGCCGAGCGAGGAGCCGGCGCATTTATATGGCTGAGCCATATTCCCTGTGACGCTCGTGCACACCTTACGCCTGCGCGCGGATCGCATAAGACTCCAAGGATGCGTACGCGTGCAGTGCACGTACGCGTCGATGTGCGCACATGATTTTTTAAAAGAGCACATGCCCAGTAATTTCAGGGAGTCCCAAGCCCTATTTTGGAGCAGAATTTTGGAGGGAAAAGCTTAAGAAGGCCAAGGATTAGTGGTGTTAGGACAATTAGTCATAATTCTAGATATTTTAGGAAGTTAGTTACATTTTGTTTTTAAAGAGAGAAGCTCCAACTTCTCTCTAGGATTTCACTTCCTCCATAGCAATTCTCCTTTGATTTCTTGGTGAGATCCTTTGCTAATTCACTTTTACTTTGGTACAAGTTGTAGATCTACTCTTCTTCTACTCTTAATTAATGCTCTTTTGATTCAATTTCTTAGATCTAGATTTGGTTGACTTTGTTACCTTGATTTTGGATTAATGAATTGTGTAATTTCATTCAATTGTTTGATTGTTAATGATTGCTTGGATTAGATAACTTTAATTCAATTCTCCTCTCTTAATTACATCAAGTCTTCTTTAATTGCCTACCAATTGTTTGTGATAATGACAACCCTAGCTATGGAGTAGATTTCTCTCACTTGGCTTAGGGGTTGAGTTATTGGAGACACTTGAATAGTGAATATCAATTGTAGATTATGAATTGTGAAGTTGCTAATTGACTTGGAGTGCACTAAAGCTAGACTTCCTAAGGGTGAGACTAGGACTTGTGACTCAAGTTAGTTACTCTCACTTGACTTTCCTCCATTGTTAGGGGGTTAACTAAGTAAAGCAACAATCAATCCTTATCATAATTGAAGGAAGCTATAGTGATGGAACTTTCAATGCTTACCCCTAGCCAAGGCTTTTATCGCAATTAATTGTTGTTTGCTTTTGGTCAGTTTGAACTCTTGCACCTACTCTCAAAACAACAAAGGCTTTCCTAATCAATGATGAGCATTCTAAGGCAATTCCTAGGGAGAACGACCCGAGATCAATACTCTCGGTTATAGATTTTAGAATTGTTTGATGCGGTATTTGTGTGTTGGTTAGACTATACTCACGACCGGATTCATTGTTAGTTTCTAACCGGCATACGAATATTTACGTTCATCAGTGGTTCTACTTTTTCAGTCATCATTGTGCCTCTTTTCTGCTCTCTCACTTTCTCCCATCGCTGTTCTAGGCAGGTACATTCTAAAAATGTCCTTAAAATTTATATTTGTTAAAGGTTAATTGTTAGTTTGATATATTTGTTAGTTGATTATTTTTTGATAATAAATGATACTTTAATATATCTATTTAAAGCTATTCAGAAAATTTGTCATTGAAGGTGCACGCATTTTGCTCTAACCAAATAACCTTATTATGTGCATATCAACATAAGGATTCAAAATTATTTTGGTAGTTAGAGCTAACAAAATGTCCTTGGTTCTTTCGATTTTGGATCAAAAGAAAGATGTGTAATTTTGGTTGCATCAGTTAATTAGTTAGTCATTCTTCAGTTATTTATTTCCATGCATCTTGGAGTTGTAACTTCTTTCCTTATGTTGGGGGATGAGATGGTGTTATTCAAATCTTGACTTAGAGAGCATGCACTTTTACTAACACAGTAATGAGGTTGATGAACCCTTCAAGGTCGAAGAAGCTGAAATGATAAACATACCTCCGCCCCCAACAGACAAGGTATTCATTCTATTCTACTACCGACATTTACTTTCACTCTATTTTACTTAATTTTGTGTGTGTAAGTGTAACCTAATATGTACTCAATGCAATTCAAGTTGCTTGTGTTGGGAGGCATTGGATTTGTTGGCTCACATATTTGTAAAGAAGCCTTAGATCGCAGTTTGTCTGTTGCCAGTCTTAGCAGGTTTCAAGTCCCACTTCCATTCTCATTAGCATTGTTTGTTTGGTGCAATTTCATGCCACTCACTTTGTGTTTTACTTGTTGCAGGTCTGCCAGGTCATCCTTGCGGGGACGATAGTGAGTTGCTTCTAGAGATTACATAATTGGGCATAGAAAAGAAGAAAATTCAGGTACCTTGCTGCTTTTGTTATCTTCTTCATGTATTCATACTTTGTTGTATTTCTGAGCATTCCAATCACCCTGTTCATTTAGAAAACTTTGGTTTAAGTGATTTTACAAATTATCAAAGAGAAAGGTATTTCCATATAATATATGATTTAAGCACAGAATGAAAAAATGGAAATGGGTACTTTAAAATGGATAATATTTATTATTTAGAAATTCCAGTAAACTATCTTTATGACATCATATTATGTCTATATATGTGTGCTCATGACATCATTAAACATTACTCCCTTTTTTTGAGTATATATAGTGATAATTATTTATGTTTACGTATGTCTATTTTTTTAGTAGCATGTGTTTAAAAATTGTGCTCGTATTTTGATGATCCATTCTGTTTACAAGCTTGCAAATTTTTAATTTGAGATAGAAAGATGATTGTGCATATACATAGAGTAATTAACATCTAAAGATATTATAATAATGGCTTATGTACTTAATAAAGTTAAAAGGTTAGAAAATAATTAGCTTCTATCTCATTTTCTTCATGTATTTTCCATTTGAATTTGTTATAGCTCCTGTGGAAAAATTGGCTTCTAATGATATCACTGAAAGAACTAGTGATTGATGGTTTAGAAGTTATAGTAAACTCTCGTTGCAAGTATAGTTACTAAACCAAGCAATCAACCTTTCTTACAAACATTTTGGTTGTCACAAGTAACAAACCCCTAAATAAATTGATAACCGAAGTATTTAAACCTCGGGTCGTCTTCTCAAGGAACTGTAGGGAAGTATGTTCTTATTATTGGTTATGAAGATTGTAAATTGGGGTTTTTTAAGATGAGGAACAAGTAACTTAAATTGTAATTGAAATAAATAAAAGACTGTAATTTAAATAAATAACTGTAAAACACACTTTTGGCAAGGTATGAGAAATTAGAAGTCCTATCCTAGTTATCCTTATCAATGATGATGAAAATTGAATCTTAATTCCACTCAATTAGTCTTTACTTAAAGTAAAGAAAGGTCAAGTGACTAATTAGTTTGATCTTCGAATCCTAGTTAATCCCTAAGGAAAGATTGGGATTATAGAAGTTCAGTTCAATTAGCAAAGATAACAATTATCAATCATGCTTGAGTTTGATAACTCCTGAGTTACTGATTTCTTAAGCAAGACCAAAAGGAGAAAAGTAAATCTACTGGAATAAAAATGTCTTCATATGGGAATAACAATAATGTAAATAACAGAAAGCAATAATAAACTGAAATACCTCAAATAACATTAATTCAAAGAGTAATCTATAACATAGAAGAATTCATAAATAAAATTGGAAAAATAATAAAAAGGAATATTGAACCTGATAAAAAGAGATAATCCTGAAAGCGCATAAAATCCTAAATCTAAATCCTAATCCTAAAGAGAGAGGAGAGAATCTCCCTCTCAAAACTAAATCTAAATCATGGAAAACTAACTAATTGGAGACTCTCCTTGAATGGATGCATTCCCCCACTTCATAACCTCTGGTCTATGCCTTCTGGACTTGGATTTGGGCCAAAAAGGGCTTCAGAATTTGCTATGAGCGTTTTCTGCAATTTCTGGTGCGTGGCCTCTGTCACGCGTCCGCGTAGGTCACGCGGTCGCGTCATTCGGAGTTTTCCTTGTCACGCGGTCGCATCAGTCATGCGGCCGCGTCAATGCCTTTTCATGCTGGCATGCGGCCGCGTCGCCCATGCGATCGCGTGGCTGTCAGTTTCTTCAAAAACTCTGTTTTGTGCTTTCCTTCAATTTTTGTATGTTTCCTTTCCATCCTTTAAGTCATTCCTGCCTTAGAAGATCTGAAACTACTCAACACACGAATCACGGCATCGAATGGAAATAAAAGGTAATCAAAATAATTATTTTTAAGCATAGAAAACATGTTTTTCACATACATCACATAATAAGGAAGGGAAAGTAAAACCATGCAATTAATATGAATAAGTAGGTGAAGGATTGAATAAATCACTCAGATTAAGCACAAAATATATCATAAAATATGGGCTTATGAACCTCCCCACACTTAAACAATAGCATGTCCTCATGCTAAGTCCAAGATAAAGAGTATGTTAAGGTTAAAGTGGTGGAATCTCATGCAATGCTATCTACTCTAAATGCAACTACCTACATGAATCACGTAATTCTTAATTTTTATTCACTTGTATATAAAGCTTACATGTAGTTGAATTAATTCACATTCTCAAGGAGTCATATATATATATATATATATATATATATATATATATATATATATATATATATATATATATATATATAGCCAAACCTTAGATAATGATAAAGCACATTTACAGTTGAGATGGGAGAGAAAAGCATTTTATAAACTTGCAAGACAATTTCAAGCAGAGATATATGTTAATGAGCTATTGAACCCTCACTGGATTTTGTGTTTACTCTATAGTCACTCAGTGTTTATTGGGTTAATCATTCTATTCTTCTTTTTATCCTTCCTTTCTATAACTTTGTTCTTCATCTAACCAATCAACAATTATAGAATATAGGCATACAAAAGTCATGAGGTCTTTAATTAAGGTTGTAATGGGGCCAAGGTAAAGGTAAAGGTATATGTATAAGGCTAAGTGAGCTAATTAAGCGAATCCTTGATTAGTCTAAGATCTCACCTAACATACATACTTTGTAAAGTAAAACTTCTTTACCTATGTTCCCACTTTTTCCCACTTTTGATGTTACATGCTCATACTTTAACTTTTGTCACATGTGCATTTATTTTGCATTTGGGGAATCTTTTTGTATCCCCTTTATTCTAATACTGAAATATAACACATTTTTTTTTATTGCACATGGTAATTCAATTATTTGATTTTACATGAGCATGCTTCCCAAAATTTTTATTTGAATAATTTTATTCTTTTCAACTTTTCTACCTTTTGTTTTTATCATCCATGTTCCCAATAGGTTTCCCACACTTAAACAATTACACACTTTCTATCTTAAGCTAACCAAGGATCCAACTTGGGATTTTTATTTTATTTTTCTGCTTAAGGCTAGTATTGGGGCTTATAGAATAAGAGGGGATTTAAAGGCTCAAGGGGGCTAACAAGGGTGATGTAAAGGGTAGGCTAATTTGGGATAAGTGAGCTAAAATTAAATAATGGCCTCAATCACTCTCTTGGTATGTATTTCTATTCTATAATCTGACATATAGATTAAAACAAAGTAAAGAACATCAGAATAAAAAAAAAGAAGGGCGGAACACACAGGAATAAAAATTATGGTTTGAATGTAACCATACAATTAAGCCCAAAACTCACAGGCTGTGTGTTCTCTAACTCAGAAATTATATATCAATTATGTATGTCATGCAAGTAAAATTAAAAGTTCCCATTATTCTCAATGTAAAATTTATTTTGAATGGCTTTAAAGTTTGTGTTTCTCCTTGATGAAATGTTGTTAACTAACTAACATATAATGCTATATATACAAGGTGTGGGTTGTTTCTATTATGTTCAAGTCTCTAGTTTACTTCTTTTTTATATTTTCAAATTAAACTAAGCTATCCTATGCTAAAAAGGGTAAACTATACTAATTAATCCACAATTTCTATAACTAATAAGTTAGAATTGCTACTAAACTAAATGGCTAAAATATGAACTGAAAATGTGAAATGCAGAAAATAGAGTATAAATACATGAAAATAGCAATGTATAAGTACTGGGAGAATAAAAATAAAAATAAAGAGAAAAATACAAAAAAATAGCAAAATAAAATGAAAGAGTCTGTAGTGGTCACCAAAAGAATACGCCAGAGATGGCGACCTCCCCACACTTAAAAAGAAGCATCGTCCCTGATGCTCACTCAAACAGGGTGTGAAGGGGTGTCATCACTGGAAGGGTGGATAGCTGGAGTCTCTGTGGTGGTGGTCTGAAGATCTGCCTGTTGCAGAGGAGGTGCTGACTGGATAGGAATCTCTAGGTCTACAGCCTGAATCTGAAGCGGAGCCTCCTGATGTGATGCGGCCTGCTCTGTGCCTGCCTGCGCAGCCTCGCTCTGTGGATGGGTCTCTGCCTCGTGATCATCCGCCTCCTCCTCAGATGCCTCAGATGGTATGTCAGGCTCGGAGGGGATGTCGCCAGATCGTATCATCAGCTTCAGGTGCTCATAGCGTCGCTTGTTGCGACGCTCCATCTGGTCAAGCCGTCGAAATAGGCGGTGCACTAGGTGATAGATGGGCTCTGAGGTAGGTGAAGGTGCAGTGGTGGTAGCAGGGGTAGCTGTGGAAGAAGAAGGGCCGGCAGATGGTGTGGCTGTCTCAACAGTAGCAGTGAGGAATGGAGGTCTGTAGCCCAAAGCCAGAAAGTTCCTGCTGTGAGGGATAATCTTCTTGCATTTTGCAGCAGATGGCTTTTCATCAGCATCCTCCCAAGGCACGTCAGCTCGAAGGCCTAGCTGTGTAATCAGATAAGGAAAGGGAAGAGTGCCTCGGACGTGGACCATGGCCATATAGTACCGGATAAAGCGTGGCAGGTACAGGTCCTTACCCTTCATCACACACCATAGGAGGGTGATCATAGCGGCAGGGATCTCTGTCTCATGGGTACTCGGCATGACAAAATTGCTCAGGATCTGGTGCCATAGCCGAGCCTCATCATTTAAGTAAATTCGCTTGATTCCCTTTGGCATGGTGGTGTTCTGACCCATGATCCATGGAACGATCAGGTCAAGGGCTATCCTGGCCTTGACTGCATCCCAATCAAACTTCATGAAGCGCATATCCTCCTCAACTTTTTT
Source organism: Arachis hypogaea (assembly GCF_003086295.3). Classification (NCBI taxonomy): domain Eukaryota; kingdom Viridiplantae; phylum Streptophyta; class Magnoliopsida; order Fabales; family Fabaceae; genus Arachis; species Arachis hypogaea. Next base: position 40,156,143 of record NC_092047.1, on the reverse strand, counting down.
ATAACCATCCAACTGATTAGATTTAGGCAGAAGTTTCAGAACATCCTCTATGGCCTCTTCAGTGACCAGAATCTGCTTCCCTCTTAGGTTCACTGCATCTAGGGAAGTCTTGAAGTAATTGCAGTAGAAATCCCTTACCCAAGATGCATTGACCTCAGTCAGGTTTCTTTCCAGGAAGAACCAGCCTCTTTGTTTGATCTGATCAGAGGTGTATTGCTAGAGTTCTTCTGGGATCTTCAGAGTCCTCTCCAGGTAGAGGTTCCTGGAGGTTGCAAATACCGGATACTTCAGCTCACAGTATCGGCTTGCAAACTTTACTGGATCAGTAGCAGGGAGTAGCTGGTCAGCCTTCTCCTGCGGGGTAAAGTTTTTCTCCCACCAGGAGTCATCGTGCATGATATCCATAATGGACATAGTGGATTCTCCTCTTTTATGTTTGCCAGTAGTAGCCTTTGCTTTTCCTTTTCTTTGGCTGGCAGACATCTTGAAAGACAGAAAACTAGGATATAAAAAAATAAGAAAACAAATAGGCAAATAATCAAAAGAAACACAAAGTGGCAAAGGAGCAATAGAAGAGGAGATTGAGTTAAGCAAATTTGCATTAAGGATTGTATAAGAGTTAGAATACTGAGAAGAAAAATGTCACAATCCAAAATGTACTTTGATGCGCATAAACTTGTTATGCTACGATTTAGGAAATTGCACGATCGGCAAAATTCCTTCCGGCAAGTGCACCGGTTATCGTCAAGTAAAAACTCACAATAGAGTGAGGTCGAATCCCACAAGGATTGGTTGAGTGAGCAATTCAGATTAGAAGTGTGTTCTAGTTGAGCGGAATCAAGATTTAGATGAGAATTGCGGAATGTAAAATTGGCGGGAAAAGTAAATGACAAGAAATTGAAATGGCGGAATCTTAAATTGCATGAATTAAAGAGCAGAATGTAAATTGCTGAAATTAAAAGGGAATGGGGGTGATTGCATGAATTGAGTTGCAGAATGTAAAGAGAAAGTGAAAATCAGAAATGGGGAATTCATTGGGTGTTAGGAGATATTGAGATCTCCGAATCAAAACATTTTTATTCCTTCCTCAACCAATGCATTCATTGAATTTTGCTTGGCAATCTTATATGATTGGATCCCAATCCCTTGGCTCACCAATTCTCTCTAAAAACGAACAAATTCCCAATCCCTTGGTTTAAATGTTCATAAGAAGAGATGATGCTCGATCACTGATTATACCACACAGTTTCATGAACCACAATTTGGTAGGATTACATGTCACAATATCCATCCAAACCCCAATCCAATTCACTGTGAGAAAGCTTCTCTAGCATGAATCCTCCATTCCTTTCCCAAGGTTCCGAAGGATTCCAATTATGGGTAGTTTCTTTCCCAAGACAACTACCCAATGGAATTAGATCGAGAAGCTTTCTAACAAAATTCAAGAGAAAAGATTGAAGAAGAAGATAAAACTATTATTGATTCATTGAATTACAATAGAGCTCCCTAACCCAATGAAAGGGGGTTTAGTGAGTCATAGCTCTGAATTCAATTACAAAGATATGAAAACTAGCTAAATGAAAAGGTAAAAGTCCCCAGTCTAAAAAGTCCCCCTCAGGGGCTGGATTCCCCTTCAATCCCCCCTTCAAATGCAGAAACTAAGGCCTTTAAATAGGCTCCCTAAATTACAAAATGAAAATGAAATTCAAAGCAAATTACAATCAAATGAAAATAAACTATTCTAGATGATTCTTGTGGCCTTGATTTGGTGTTGTTGATGGGCCTTGCTTGCTTGAAGGGTAGAGTGACATAATTGATCCAAAAAGGATAATGATCCATTAAACTACACTCAAACGTTGCACCCCCCTTTCTTGAGTCGTCACTTTGTTCTCTTGTCAACCTTGCCAATTTGATGCCAAATATAGACTATTATACCTCGTTGGAAAGCTATGGATGTCAGCTTTCTAACGCAACTGGAAGCACCTCAATTGGATCTCTACAACTCGAGTTATACTCCATGGAAGGTGAAGAGGTCAGCTGGCCTGATTGCATGTTAGTACTATGCTCTTCTATGCACATTACGGGGCTGTTTTCTCCCTCAATTTTTAGTATCCACCATGCATGCCATATATGCTTGGAAAGCTCTAGATGTCTTCTTTCCAATGCATTTTGAATCACCTCATTTGGAGTTTTGTAGCTCAAGTTATTTATGTTTGAAGAAGGCATGGTCAAGCTATTCCATATAACACGTTTAAGCTCCAGTTTAAGCTTAAACTGGAGCTTAAACGCTGGCACTCCCTGGAGGCACAAGCTCGAGCACGTTTAAGCTTCAGTTTAAGGTTAAACTGAAGCTTAAACGTGGAAATGGAAGAAGGCAACCCTGGAGTGTGGAATTGTCGAACACGTTTAAGCTTCAGTTTAAGGTTAAACTGAAGCTTAAACGTGGAAATGGAGGAAAGCCATCCTGGTTCATTTCTCAATTCTGGCGTTTAACCTCCAGTTTAAGGTTAAACTGGAGGTTAAACGTGGAAATGCTTCCTTGGTGAAATTCTCATTCTGGCGTTTAACTTCCAGTTTAAGGTTAAACTGGAGGTTAAACGCCAGTTCCAGCATTTCTTAGCCTTCATGATTCTGCCGTTTAAGCTCCAGTTTAGGCTTAAACTGGATCTTAAACTCCACATGTGATATTCAAGCTTCCTTTATTGATTTTGTTGCTTCCTTGCCTAGCCTCTTCTTCCCTGAAATCATCCAAACAATTGCATCAAAGTCTTGCAAAAATTCATGAGAATTCTTCCATTCATAGCTTTCAAGGAATATAACTAAAAACTCATGGAATTTGCATCAAAATCTTCATGTTGAATGATTTAAGACAAGCATGACTATTTGGCCCAAAATGATTACTTAAGGCTCAAGAAAATGCATAAAACAACTAAAAATAAAAGAAAAAGGCTAGTGAAACTAGCCTAAGATGCCTTGGCATCATACTTCAGTTCAAGTTAATTAGAAAAAGTATCATCATGCCTTGGTTAGAATGTTAAAAGAAAGTGAAAAACCAGAAGAAATGTTTTGAAAGGTTAGGTTTGGTTAGAAACGAAAAGTAGTTTAGGAAGTTAAAATTAATGAGTTAGTAAAAAGTGGGTAAAGTAAGTGGCATAATGATTATATTCCAAGTAACAGGCATTCACAAATAGAAGCTATAGGTAACTCATATCCAAACAAGGAAATTAAGTTGATGATGATTCAGATAGATATAGAAATAGTAAAAATTGGAATCTAAACATCAAAAATGCAGATTAAGAACCAGGAAATCAAAAAGAATAAGAAAGCTTGCCCTGGCATTCATGAATTGGTTTGGTAAAAGCAGAGTAAATCAGAGTTTAAATAGCCAAAACCAAAACATGAATGAAAGTCAAAAACAGTTTATAAAAATTTGGGCAGCATTTTGGCTGAAATTGGATTGTCCCGGAAAATAAACAACAATCAGAATAGTTCATATGAATGAAAACAGATTTCAATTAAAGAGTATGAACAAGAATGAACTTGAAGAACAGCATATGAACATTATTAACATCTAGCAACAGCAGAATTGCGAAAATTATAAAACAAGAAACACGAACAGCGCAATTAAACAGGCCTAAATCCACTAACCACATCCTAGGCTACCTAACAACCTAAAATCCACTACAACATGCATAACTAACTAGCCTAAATATGAACATAAACAGAAAAATATGAATTAACTACGAATGGATAGAAGGGTAGCGTTCGGCGGAACCTGGTAGGCGAATTAAGGAGAGTGGGGCAGAGAGGTGGTTGGGGGATGGTGGCGGTGGCGTCGGGCGCGGCAGAGGAGGGTGGCGGAGGCGGCGGCGATCGCTGTTTGGAGGCAGGGGCTTCGGGAAGGGCAATGGGGGTAGGGGGAGAGAGGGAAGGAAGGGAAGGGGGGCTTGGGTGGCGGATGGGGCGCGGCGGTGACGGCGGCGCGGTGGGGTGGTACTCACGGAGGGGGGCAGTGGCGGTGGAGGGAGGAAGGAGAAGGAAGAAGAAGAAAGAAGGGGAAGGAGGAAGGGGGTGGCGTGGCGACGGGGTCTGGGTGGTCGGCGGGGTGGCGGCGGTCGGTGATGGTGGCTGGGTGGTGGTTGGAGAAGAAGGGAGGAAGGAGAAGGGTTTGGGGGGGGCAAATGGTAGGGTTCGCGTGACTGGGGGGGTTATAAATTTGAATCCACGCGATCGCGTGGTTGGGCTGAAATGGTGGTTGACGCGATCGCATGGGACACGTGATCGCATGGAATGGATTAGGGAGCGAATGACGCGATCGCCTGGGGCATGCGATCGCGTCGCTAGAAATTGTGCTAAACGCACGATTCTAGCATCGTTTCAGCGCAACTCTCTGTCTCCTTTTGGGGTGTTGTGCAATCCATGCGACGCGATCGCGTCGCTCACGCTGTCGCATGGGATTGATGTTGTGCAAGTGACGCGATCGCGTTAGGGACGCGATCGCGTTGGCATTTTGTGCAAAACGCATAATGGCCGCACGATTCCAGCCTAACTTTCTGGTCATTGGATGTTTACACCGACCTCCAGATCACGCGGCCGCGTGAATGACGCGGTCACGTGGGAAGTGTTTTTCGTAACTTGACGCGATCGCATGAATGATGCGGTTGCGTCGCACACCCTCTTTTTTTTTTGTGCAAAATGCAGAACGCAATGCTAATATGAATGTTATGCATGATTCCAGGTTCAATGAAGTAAAATAAAATAAAACTCAAAAATAAACAAAATGGAATAAAATTAAAATTGAAAAAAGGAACGATCATACCATGGTGGGTTGTCTCCCACCTAGCACTTTTAGTTAAAGTCCTTAAGTTGGACATTGGATGAGCTTCCTGTTATGGTGGCTTGTGCTTAAATTCATCCAGAAATCTCCACCAACGCTTGGAATGCCAATAGCCTCCGGGGTCCCAAACTAGGCATGTAAAGCTTCTGAGAAGCTTCAAATAGATTCTCAGGCTCCCGGGGTGACGAGTGTCAGAATAGATTTTCGGATCCCAAACTTGGCTTTTAAATCCGCCTTCGTCTTCATCTATATTTTTCCATCCGGACAGTTTAGAAATTAGATTCTCACCAGAATAACCAAACGTTTTCCGAGATCCATTTGATAGATCATGATGCCAATCCGCACACTTCGAGTCGAAGCGTGGAACCTTATTGAACCTTGTGCACCAGCTCTGAGTACGAGCCATTTCCCTTTTACTCTTAAAGCCGTAGAGAGCTCTAAGCTGGCCATCTGTTTCAAGCAAACCATATTCAAGTGGAAAAATAAAGCTAAAGGTTAAAGATTGTACCCACTTGAAGCTTGTATTGGGTGGTAATGGCCTCGGGATAGGTGGTTCCAGTGGTTCTGTGAGTTTTACTCCCTTGTGCTCTTCTATGAAATTCTTCACTTCTTTGCAAGATTCTTTAAATGTATCCATGTCTTGATCAAAGCCTTCTATGTCTTCCTCGTCACTCAAGTCATAAACGGGAGGTTGGGAAAAATCTACCTCCGTATCATCTTCGTACTCGCTTGGGGAAGATTCTTTGATCTCAGAGAATTCACTCGCGGATGCAAGTTCATTACTAGAAGAACTGGACTTGTGACTATCATCATCAAGAGAATTTGCTTCTTGGGTCATTCCATCTAGTTCTTCATAAGAGACTTGCTTTGGGGGTTGTACACTATCCTCTTTAGCATCAATTGTAACGGCTTTGACAGAATTCTCCACAACTCTGGGTTCCCATGGAAGTTCAGCGTCTCCTAAGTCTTCAACCAACTCTTCTTCTTGTATAATGATAGCTTCCTCTGCTTGTTCTAGTACGAAGTCATGCTCTGTCTTGTCCACTGGAGTTTCTAATATCTCCTTCATGCTACGCCTTTCATTAGATTGCCCACATGGGGCTCTGGAAGGCCCTTGAATGTTCGAACGTCTAGAAGATAATTGACTTATTGCTTGCTCCAGTTGATGAAGGGTTGTTTGAAGTTGATCTACTGTTCCCTTGAGGGGAACTTCTGATTCTCGGGGTGATGGATTTGGACGTGGTACATTGGGAAGTGGTGGTGTTTGGGAGTAATTGGATTGAAATCGGGATAAATGAGGATTATATGGTGGCGAATGGTGAAAAGGAGCTTGTCAGTGTGGTGGTTCAAGGTTGTGTTGAGAGGATGGCCTATAAGCATAGGGTGGGGCTTGTTGGTAACTACGAGGTTGTCCACCATATCCATTGCCTTGGTATGCATTGTAGAATGGTCTTTGTCCATGATATCTTGGAGGGTGTTGCTGCCAAAAGGGTTGATTAGATCCTCTTGGCTCCATCCATCTTTGATTGCTCTGACCTTGATGCATGTTCCTGTTATAACTTTCATTCCTTTCAACAAAATTAGAACCAAACTCAAAGCGAGAGGGGTGAGAATTCATAGTACCTAATGAAGATAAAAGAAGAAAATAAAAACAAATAAAAAAAGAAAAAAATATTTACAATAACCAATAATAAGGCACACGATTTCAATTCCCCGGCAACGGCGCCAGTTTGAAAGAACTAGTGATTGATGGTTTAGAAGTTATAGTAAACTCTCGTTGCAAGTATAGTTACTAAACCAAGCAATCAACCTTTCTTACAAATGTTTTGGTTGTCACAAGTAACAAACCCCTAAATAAATTGATAACCGAAGTATTTAAACCTCGGGTCGTCTTCTCAAGGAACTGCAGGGAAGTATGTTCTTATTATTGGTTATGAAAATTGTGATTTGGGGTTTTTTAAGATGAGGAACAAGTAACTTAAATTGCAATTGAAATAAATAAAAGACTGTAATTTAAATAAATAACTGTAAAACACACTTTTGGCAAGGTATGAGAAATTAGAAGTCCTATCCTAGTTATCCTTATCAATGATGATGAAAATTGAATCTTAATTCCACTCAATTAGTCTTTACTTAAAGTAAAGAAATGTCAAGTGACTAATTAGTTTGATCTTCGAATCCTAGTTAATCCCTAAGGAAAGATTGGGATTATAGAAGTTCAGTTCAATTAGCAAAGATAACAATTATCAATCATGCTTGATTTTGATAACTCCTGAGTTACTGATTTCTTAAGCAAGACCAAAAGGAGAAAAGTAAATCTACTGGAATAAAAATGTCTTCAGATGGGAATAACAATAATGTAAATAAAAGAAAGCAATAATAAACTGAAATACCTCAAATAACATTAATTCAAAGAGTAATCTGTAACATAGAAGAATTCATAAATAAAATTGGGAAAATAATAAAAAGGAATACTGAACCTGATAAAAAGAGATAATCCTGAAAGCGCATAAAATCCTAAATCTAAATCCTAATCCTAAAGAGAGAGGAGAGAATCTCCCTCTCAAAACTAAATCTAAATCATGGAAAACTAACTAATTGGAGACTCTCCTTGAATGAATTCATTTCCCCACTTCATAACCTCTGGTCTATGCCTTCTGGACTTGGATTTGGGCCAAAAAGGGCTTCAGAATTCGCTATGAGCGTTTTCTGCAATTTCTGGTGCGTGGCCTCTGTCACGCGTCCGCGTAGGTCACGCGGTCGCGTCATTCGGAGTTTTCCTTGTCACGCGGTCGCGTCAGTCATGCGGCCGCGTCAATGCCTTTTCGTGCTGGCATGCAGCCGCGTCGCCCATGCGATCGCGTGGCTTCCAGTTTCTTGAAAAACCCTGTTTTGTGCTTTCCTTCCATTTTTGTATGTTTCCTTTCCATCCTTTAAGTCATTCCTGCCTTAGAAGATCTGAAACTACTCAACACACGAATCACAGCATCGAATGGAAATAAAGGGTAATCAAAATAATTATTTTTAAGCATAGGAAACATGTTTTTCACATACATCACATAATAAGGAAGGGAAAGCAAAACCATGCAATTAATATGAATAAGTGGGTGAAGGATTGAATAAATCACTCAGATTAAGCACAAAATATATCATAAAATATGGGTTTATCAATCACTAACATAAAAAATTTTATTTCAAGCTTCAGTGCGTTTACCAAATGTAAAACCTTGGCGGTGATCTTTGCGGCATGTTGTAGTGGCTTCTCTATCTTCATTCTTATATGGCTACCATATTGGGTATGCTCTTCTATATTGAAGCTTGAATAAGCTTTATATCTCTTATGTATGTGAAATTATTTAATTACCTTCTTGCTATATTATTGGTTATGTAGAGTAGTCAATGAAACCTTAGAGAGCATTTTTGAAGATCTTTACTTTAGTGGGAATACAATAGCTGAAGGTACTTCCTTGTATTTGTTTGATTAATATTAATGCTCACTCTCATGTTCTGAATGTGAATATTTCTCTATTTTCTTTGCTTTTTATGTTGATGAAGGTTGACAAACCACAATTTTATGGTAAATTTTGGACTGAATTGAGTGGATTTTAACAACTTATCTTGCATTTATTCACTGAAATAGCATAGTTTTGTGAATTTCTCCTTAAATTGTGCTTTAGAGTGAAAACATGCTTTTTAGGCTCTTAATTCGCTAAATTTAATTCACTTTGATTCCACTCGATGCCTTGATGTATTTGTTTAGTGATTTCAGGCTTAGGAGGCAAGGATTGGATCAAAGAAGGGAAGAAAAAGCATGCAAAATGGAGAATTCATGAAGAAATAAGGATTTGGAGAAATTTATGGGCACGCGTATGCATGATTCATGCGTACGCGTGAGTGGAGATTTGTCTAACGACATGTACGCGTGACACTTGGCACTTGACCTCATTTAAGGAAACACACTGGGGGCGATTTCTGAGCCCATCCAAGCCCAAATCCAACTCATTTCTGAAGTATTTAAGGCCGAATTCAAGAAAGAACAAGGGAGAGAAATTAGAATAGTTTTAGCCATGCTCTAGGTTATATTCTAGAGAGAGAAGCTCTCTCTTCTCTCTAGAATTAAGGTAGATTTATCTCGTCTTAGATTTAGGTTTAATTACTTGTTCTGATTTAGTTTCCTTTACTTTTCCTTGTTCCATTGCTTTAATTTTCTTAGTTCTTGTTAATTTCTCATTTTGGTCACTTTTATGTTTATGAACCCTTGTTGATTTTGATTTTCATTTAATGCAATTTTGATATTTTTATGTTATTGATGTTTATTTGAGTTGTTATCATTGCTATCTTGCATTTGGTAGTTGTAGATTTTATTATTATTGCAATTTTACTATACTTTTCTTTTATACCTTCTAAGTGTTTGATAAAATGCTTGGGTGGATTTTAGAGTAGATTTTTATACTCTTGGCTTGAGATTGAGGACTTAGGTACATTGATATCATTGATGTCCAGTGTCATTGGTAATTTAGGGTTGTTAGTTGATTTTAGAATTAATTATGTCCACTTGGCTTAACCCTCCGATGTTAGAGGAAAACTAAGTGGAATTAACTCTTTGTAATTACCATGTTGTGGTCAATAATACAAGATGGGAAAGCTTAACTCTTGATCATTTCCATGAATATCTTTTAGCATTTCTATTATCTTAGTGGTAGTTTTACTTTCTTGTCATTTTACTTTCTTGCCTCTTTATCCGCAAACCACCCCCGTATACTCATAACCAATAATATGCACACTTTCCTGCAATTCCTTGAGAGACGACCTGAGGTTTAAATACTCTCGATTTTTATTGGTTTACATACGTGACAAACAAATTAAACTTTTATTGAGGGTTATCTATCGGTTTGGATCTATACTTTGACGAGATTATTTTTGAGAAATTCCAAACTAACGATTTCCCTACATTAAAGGTCTTGTAATAAGTACCTATTTAAGAGGTGCTTTTTTGGGTCTCTTTTTAGTGGTTGGATCACAGATGGGGTTGGGTGTAAAAGAAGTTTCCAATTGTGTGCATTGCCTATGATGATTGGAGCAAGAATGAGGTATCTGCAGCATAAGTGCAAATTAGTTTTTATCTTTCACCATTTCCATCACTTTACAATCTTATGCAATTAAGATTTAAATTTTTTATAGCAGTGTTTCTCAGATATCCAATACCAACCACTCTAGTTTCTAAACAAAGAAATTTGTGCAGATCTTTTTTTTATATTCAAGTGTTTATTTAAGTCCTGGAGAAACAGTCGGGTCGTCTCTGTGTGCCGTCAAGATCATGGGTTCAAGTCCTGAAACTAGTCACACTGATATAATTATCAATTAGGATACCTATATTACAATTATGGAAACATGCAATGAGAGTTTCATATGAGGAAGTGTTAATTTCCCATGTATGTAGGATCTCGTTGGAGTCTCCATTCCATCTCCTTAAGGTACTCCAGCAGAATATGTGGCTCAATTCTCGGTTGTTCTGTCATAGTACCACCATAACCATAAGGGATTGGTCTTTGAAAATTGTTGAAAATATTGATACTACCGTGTTCTGCTGCACCAAAAGCATGCAATGGTAGGAACCTGCTGCTGGCTCCATGTATGTATAATGGTAAGGAATAGGATTACTCTATTGATCATGATGGAAACTATTTTCATAGTTTGTTATTTCTATTTTAGTCTTAATTATAATCTATCTTCAATATGTGATATGGTCTTATTCATTGTTTGCTCTTATTATTTTAGAGGGTTTATACTGAGGAGAAGAAGAAGTGCAGCAACAAAATAGACGTGATATTGAAGCTGTCACATTGTGGTGATGAGAATGAAGAAGAGAGGAGGAGGAAGCTGAAGAGGTCATTATCATTGATCAAAGATGGCAGCATCACATATATGTAGTATACATAAATATAATTTGTTGCATTTGTATGGATTTGTTTGTACCTTCATTTTTTTCAATACATATATGTAGTATATATAAATATAAATTTATTTATATTATAATCCATTTTCCATATCATCTTTGTATGATTTCACTTTTTCCATCATTTTTATTTTCAATAATTGTTGGCATTTGATCCTAATAAATAATTATCTATCTTTGATTATTTATATATTTTGTTGAATTAGAATTATATTTAAAAATTAAGTTTTAGTAGTGATATATGCGAAATTTAGTTAAAATTCATAATTAGGAAGCAGCAGTAGTAACTGATTTAGAGATCAAAAAATTAGCGATCGATTTAGCAACCAAAATATTGGTCGCCATTTAGGGACCGAATACCTCAGTGACTGATTTAGCAATCGAAATATTGGTTCCTATTTAGAAATAGATTTTGTTAGCGACCGATTTAGCGACCGGAATTATTTAGTATGAGTTAGGTGGCCTTGGTTGAAAATCAGTCACTAAATATTAGCGACCAACATTGGCCGCTATTTTGAATTTAGCGACCAAGCTTTTAGCGACTACCAGAATCGGTCACTAAATCGGTCACTAAGCTAATAGCAACTGAATTTCAAAAAATATCGGTCGTTAAATCAGTCGCTATTCCAGTAATTTCTTCTAGTGAATCAACCATTATTTAAGATATGATAACTTGTAGAAATTTAGGAGGTGGTGCAAATATATGTAAAAAAATGGTACCTACCAAGTAGAAAAGACACTTTCGTTGAGCATTTTGATCTCTATTTTCTAATGCCTTGAATTTAGAGTACACAGGCAAAGCAATCCCACTTAACAGCTGCAACAAGAAGCATAAAGTAAAAAAGTTCAAATAGTTGAATGACGAATTAAATAAAATCTAGCATAATGACAAATCCATATTCCATAATGTCTTTTGTAGCTTCAAATTTTGTGTTAAATTCCCAACATTAACTTCTACAGAGAAAGAATTATCCCTCATTGAATCCATAACTCAAACCTAAAATACATAACAATATCTAAATCAGTAACTAGATCAAAAAGTAAATTAATAATAATAATAATAATAATAATAATAATAATAATAATAATAATAATAAACACTATAAAATCAATAACAATAAATAAATAATAGAGATCAGAATAACAAAATAATAGAGATCAAAATCAATAATTAGTAACTAAATAACAGAGGACATAATTAGTATAATCAATAATCACTAACAAAAAACTCAATAAATTAGTAATCAATAACATATTCATCCAACAGAATCATCAAACATCAATCGAAGATCAGGAGGAGAGAAAGGGGTACCTCACCGCCGTCTGATGTAGACCTGAGAGGGGAAAGAGAGAGGAGAAAGAGAGACTGAGAGAGAGAAAGAACACCTTCACAACTATAAGGGAGAGAAAGACATGCATCTGGGAGAGAGAGCCAGGATGTCGATGCAAGGGAGAAAGGCAGAAGCAGTGGTTGCCGCCGCCAATACTCTAAGCCGCTACGGCTTACGACCTTGCCTCCTGCCCTGTGCTACGACTGCGAGAGAGAAGGGAATCACAATGGTAAAGAGGGCAGAAGGAAGGGAGGGGATGTGAGTCTCTAGGTGAAACTGAAACCTAATTTCCAATACTTACTACTTATACGATATTTTAATTAGTTTTAATAAATGAATTTTTTAAAATAAAATTCTTAAATTAATAAAATAAATCATAAATAAAAGAGAATTAAATTTTTAAAAGAAACGAATAAAACGTTTAGCACAGAAAAAAAGTAACCAAGAATTTTATTAGTGAAGAATTTTTAACAATAATAACATATGAAGTAATGTTATAATTAATTTTTGTTTTGAACAATTATTTTGATAAATAATAAATATTTTTTGAATAATTAATTTTAAATAATAATATATTTTAGATATTTTTCACAACCATGTTATTATTTCTTTTATATATTTTTAATTTAATTTCTTAGGTTAAAATATGGGATTAAAGAAGTAATTTATGACTAAATTAACTTAATAAATTATTTTAAAAACACATAAAATTTTTATTTGTCAAAACATTAATTAATATCAAATAGATTCCTTTAGGTAACGCAATAAAATCATGGTTATAGATCCTTTTTAGATCATCATTTTCATCAAACCGTCACTATAGACCCTTTTAAATCACTCTTTTAAACTGTGACTATTGATCTCTTTAGGTCACATTTTGAAACTGTGACCATAGATTATTTTTAGGTCACCCTTTTGTAAAACTATGACCATAGACCTTTTTATATCACTCTTCAAAACTATGACCATAGATCCCTTTAGGTCACCCTCTAAAATCATGACCACAGACCCCTTTTATGTCATCCTTGTGTAAAATCGTGTCCATAGACCTTTTTAGGCCACTCTTTAAAACTGTGACCATAGTTCCATTTAGGTCACCCTTTTTAGGTCACTCTTTAAAACCGTGATCATAAATCCCTTTAGATCACCCTCTAAAACCGTGACCATAGACCCCTTTTAGGTCACCTTTTCTTAAAACCGTGACCATAGAATCTTGTAGATCACTCTTCAAAATCGTGATCATTGATCACTTTTTAGGTCTCCTCCAAAATCATGACCATAGACCCTTTTAAGTCACTCTTTAAAACTGTGACCATAAATCTCTTTAGGTCATCCTCAAAAATCGTGACCATAGGCTCATTTAGGTAACCTTTTTTTTGAAAAATCTTGACCATAGATTCTTTTAGGTCACATATAACACTCCGATTCTTCGCAGAATTATTTCTTGAAAATTCTGTGACAAGAATTCACAAACTCTAAGAATTACCTTTAATCATAAGCACCCAAGAGAGACATAGATAATTAGATAATGCAAAAGATAAAAAAGTAGATAAAGAACTAGAGGGTACAAAGAAGAGATTATAAGAACTTGTTTTTCAACACCGTGGTTTTGTAATAAATGTGTTTTGAAGCTGAAAGATTACATGACAGTGTTACTCACTATGTCAGTGAATTTTCTCTATTTGAAATTCCAATGGCAAAAAACAGTGTTTAAACCTTAACCACGGTTAGTTAATTTCTCTTTCTAGATTAATCTTTACCACAAGTTAATCACTTGTCTTGATTAATCACGACATCTTTAATTCATCCTATGATGAATTAATCAAAGAAAGATGTATACATCATCTAAAAAATAATACATGATTATACTTTTTAATCACTCTTTCTCTCTTCTCTAACTTAACCATTCTTTCTCTACTAAACCACACTTAACTACACTCTCTCTACTCTCATTGTGCTGGCCGAATTCCCTCCAAGAGTTAGGCAAGCAATCAGATTTATTTTTTGTGAGTAATTAATAATGGTGAACATGCAACTAAATAAGTGTAACATTGGTGGCAACATAATATCCTTTTATCCCACCTTATTTCAACATATAATAATCCTTGATTAAGTGAAATTTAAGAACAAGAAGGGAAGAGCAAGATAGGAAGTAATCACCGTGAGTAGTGAGTGAGTGAGTGAGTAAGCAGCGAGAGTAAGAGAAAGACAAGAGCACCTTCTCTTCGTCTCATCACTACCATTCTTTAGGTTAATAGGTAAAGTAAAGAGAAAGTTAAGATCCAGCCATCCCTAAAGCTAGGCGGAGGAAGAATCAGCTTCACCAAGTCCTTTTGTTTCATGAAAAAATAGCTATGTAAATAGGAACACCATTAGTTTCTTCTCTTCCTCCATTCAGTTCAAAGTCTTCTTCTTATACCTCACGTTGCTTACTCAATGAATATGTATGGATTATAAATAAGTTGAGAAAAGATGATATGCCCAAAGATTTCTCATGGTCTGGTGCGGAATTTCTAACCACAACTAACCGGCAAGTGCATCGGGTCGTACTAAGTAATACTTCAGGTGAGTGAGGGTCAATCCCACGAGGATTGATGGATCAAGCAACAATAATTGGGTGATTGGCTTAGTCAGACAAACAGAAAGTAATGTTTGGGAGTTTAAAAGACATTAAACAATATAAAGAATATTGAAGAAAGGCAGGTAAATTAATTGGGAGTAAAATATGGAGAAAACAGTTAAGGTTTCAGAGTTATCTATTTTTCCGGATTAACTTTTCTTACTAACTATTTTGATCATGTAGGATTTAATTTATGGCAAACTATATGTGACTAGACCCTAATTCCTTAGACCTTTCTAGTCTCCTCTAAAATTTATCAACTGCCAATTCCTTGGTCAGTTAATTCCAATTAGAGGGTGATGATCAATTCCAGTTTATATGCCACAAAAACTCTAATTACCCAAAAATAAAAGGATTATATGTCAAGTATCCCGTTAAATCCAGATAATTAAAATTTAGGAGAATATGTTTTCAAGCTGTTGTTCAAGTAAAGAGCTTTTCCAAGTTATACAAGAACTCAAATAGAAAGAGGGTCATACTTCCGTTCCACCCAAATTCATAAGATAAAGAGCGAAAATAATTCTTAAATTATAAATTCATACATGAATTAAAATAGAAAAAAGCAATAAAATCAATCCATAGAAATAGACAGAGCTCCTAACCTTAACAATGGAGGATTAGTTGCTCATGGTTCAGAGAAGAAAATAAGGATTCTGATAAACTGTAAAAATACGAAATGTAAATTCAAATAGAATCCCCCTAGGGAAGAAAAGTTTTCTTCCTTTTATATCTAATCCTAATAAATTTAAAATCTAATTTCTAAAATTAAATAATATCTTTTCCTAAAATTAAGATTTGAATTTAAATTTGAATAATCAGCAAGTCTTCAGTTGATGGGTGTGGACCACTTGTTTCGTCCATTCTGCAGCTTCTAATCTATGTTTTCTAGGCTGTAAACTGGGTCAAACAGCCCAGAAATCCCCCAAGTGTTTTTCTGCGTTTTCTGCACGTGGCGCATGTCACGCGTACGCGTCAGTCACGTGTACGCATCGATGGTCTTCTTCGCGTGTCACGCGTACGCGTCGCTGAGCAAATCTTCAAATCACGCGTACGCGTCAGTCACGCGCACGCGTCAGTCATGCGTACGCGTCGCTCCTCGCTGCCATCTCCTTTAATTCTTGTGCTGCAGAAACTCCATCAAATCCAGTCGAATGCTACCTAAAATAAATAGAAGTGCACAAGTGGTGCATGAAATTGTGATCATCAACAATGGCGCCAAAGACTTGGAGCTCTCAAACGTGAATCACACTTTGTCACAATTCCGCACAACTAACCAGCAAGTGCACTGGGTCGTCCAAGTAATACCTTACGTGAGTAAGGGTTGATCCCACGGAGACTGTCGGCTTGAAGCAAGCTATGGTCATCTTGTAAATCTCAGTCAGGCGGATTTAAATGGTTATAGAGGATTGATAATTAAAAGATAAATAAAACATAAAATAAATATAGAGATACTTATGTAATTCATTGGTGAGAATTTCAGATAAGCGTATGAAGATGCTTTGTTCCCCCCTAAACTTCTGCTTTCCTATTGCCTTCATCCAATCATTCATACTCCTTTCCATGGCAAGCTTTATGTTGGGCATCACCGTTGTCAATGGCTACTTCCCGTCCTCTCAGTGAAAATGTTCCAAATGTGCTGTCACCGCACGGTTAATCATCTGTCGGTTCTCGATCATGTTGGAATAGGATCCATTGATCCTTTTGCGTCTGTCACACGCCCAACAATCGCGAGTTTGAAGCTCGTTACAGTCATCCCTTCCCAGATCCTACTCAGAATACCAAAGACAAGGTTTAGACGTTCCGGATCTCAGGAATGGCCGCCAATAATTCTAACCTATACCACGAAGGTTCCAATCTTAGATTAGAAACCCAAGAGATACGCATTCAAGCCATTGCTAGTAGAATAGAGGTGGTTGTCAGGCACATGTTCATAGGTGAGAATGATGATGAGTGTCACGGATCATCACATTCATCAAGTTGAAGAACGAATGAATATCTTAGAGAAGAAGTAGGCGTGAATTGAAAAGAAAAACAGTAGTACTTTGCATTAATTCATGAAGAACAGCAGAGCTCCACACCTTAATATATGGTGTGTAGAAACTCTACCGTTGAAAATACAAAAGTGATAATGGTGGTCATTGGCTTCGGCCCCAGAGAGGGAACCAGAAGAACCAAGATGAAAATACAATAGGAAAAGGTCCTATTTATAGAAAACTAGTAGCCTAGGTTTACAGAAATAGGTAATTAATGCAGAAATCTTCTTCCGGGCCCACTTGGTATGTGCTTGGGCTGAGCATTGAAGCTTTCACATGTAGAGACTTTTCTTGGAGTTAAACGCCAGCTTTTGTGCCAGTTTGGGCATTTAACTCCAGCTTTTGTGCCAGTTCTTGCGTTTTGACGCCAGAATTCTTGAGCTGAATTAGAACGCCTGTTTGGGCCATCAAATCTCGGGCAAAGTATAGACTATTATATATTGCTGGAAAGCCCAGGATGTCTACTTTCCAACGCAATTGAGAGCACGTCAATTGGGCTTCTGTAGCTCCAGAAAATTCACTTCGAGTGAAGGGAGGTCAGAATCCAACAGCATCTGTAGCCCTTTTTCAGCCTCTGAATCAGATTTTTGCTCAGGTCCCTCAATTTCAGCCAGAAAATACCTGAAATCACAGAAAAATACACAAACTCATAGTAAAGTCCAGAAGAGTGATTTTTATTTAAAAACTAATAAAAACATAATAAAAACTAACTAAAATATACTAAAAACATACTAAAAACAATGCCAAAAAGTGTATAAATTATCCGCTCATCACAACACCAAACTTAAATTGTTGCTTGTCCCCAAGCAACTAAAAATCAAATAGGATAAAAAGAATAGAATGTACAATGAATTCCAAAAACATCTATGAAGATCAGTATTAATTAGATGAGCGGGGCTTTTAGCTTTTTGCTTCTAAACAGTTTTGGCATCTCACTTTATCCTTTGAAATTCAGAATGATTGGCTTCTATAGGAACTCAGAATCCAGATAGTGTTATTGATTCTCCTAGTTAAGTATGTTGATTCTTGAACACAGCTACTTTATGAGTCTTGGCCGTGACCCTAAGCATTTTGTTTTCCAGTATTACCACTGGATACTTAAATGCCACAGACACATAACTGGGTGAACCTTTTCAGATTGTGACCCAGCTTTGCTAGAGTCCCCAATTAGAGGTGTCCAGAGCTCTTAAGCACACTCTTTTTGCTTTGGACCACGACTTTAACTGCTCAGTCTCAAGTTTTCACTTGACTCCTTCACGCCACAAGCACATGGTTAGGGACAGCTTGGTTTAGCCGCTTAGGCCAGGATTTTATTCCTGTGGGCCCTCCTATCCACTGATGCTCAAAGCCTTGGATCCTTTTTATCACCCTTTCCTTTTGGTTTAAAGGGCTATTGGCTTTTTCTGCTTGCTCTTTTTTTTTCTTTCTCTTTTTTTTCTTTTCTTTTTTTTCGCATTTTTTTCGCATATATATATATATATATATATATATATATATATATATATATATATATATATATATATATATATATATTGCAAGCTTTTCACTGCTTTTTCTTGCTTCAAGAATCAATTTTATGATTTTTCAGCTTATCAAATAACATTTCTCCTTTTTCATTATTCTTTCAAGAGCCAACAATTTTAACATTCATGAATCAACAAATTCAAAAAAAAAATATGCATTGTTCAAACATTCATTCAGAAAAACAATAGTATTGCCACCACATCAAAATAACTAAACAGTTTTAAAATTTGAAATTCATGCACTTCTTTTCCTTTTCAATTAAAACACTCTTTATTTAAGAAAGGTGATGGATTCATTTTCATAGCTTTAAGACATAGACACTTAGACACTAATGATCATGTAATAAAGACACAAACATAAATAAACATAAAGCATAAAAATTTGAAAAAAAGAAAATAAAGAACAAGGAGATTAAAGAACGGGTCCACCTTACTGATGGCGGCTTGTTCTTCCTCTTGAAGATCTTATGGAGTGCTTGAGCTCCTCAATGTCTCTTCCTTGCCTTTGTTGCTCCTCTCTCATGGTTCTTTGGTCTTCTCTAATTTCATGGAGGAGGATAGAATGCTCTTGGTGCTCCACCCTTAGTTGTCCCATATTGGAACTTAATTCTCCCAAGGAGGTGTTGATTTGCTCCCAATAGTTTTGTGGAGGAAAATGCATCCCTTGAGGCATCTCAGGGATTTCATGATGAGGAGCGTCCTCATGCTCTTGTCCATGAGTGTGATCTCTTGTTTGCTCCATCCTTTTCTTAGTGATGGGCTTATCCTCATCAATGAGGATGTCTTCCTCTATGTCAATTCCAGCTGAATTGCAGAGGTGACAAATGAGATGAGGGAAGGCTAACCTTGCCAAAGTAGAGGACTTGTCCGCCACCTTGTAGAGTTCTTGGGATATAACTTCATGAACTTCTACTTCCTCCCTAATCATGATGCTATGGATCATGATAGCCCGGTCTATAGTAACTTCAGACCGGTTGCTAGTGGGAATGATCGAGCGTTGGATGAACTCCAACCATCCCCTAGCCATGGGCTTGAGGTCATGCCTTCTTAGTTGAACCGGCTTTCCTCTTGAATCTCTCTTCCATTGAGTGCCCTCTTCACAGATGTCTATGAGGACTTGGTCCAACCTTTGATCAAAGTTGACCCTTCTAGTGTATGGGTGTGCATCTCCTTGCATCATGGGCAAGTTGAATGCCAACCTTACATTTTTCGGACTAAAATCTAAGCATTTCCCCCAAACCAATGTAAGCCAATTCTTAGGGTCCGGGTTCACACTTTGATCATGGTTCTTGGTGATCCATGCATTGGCATAGAACTCTTGAACCATTAATATCCCGACTTGTTGAATGGGGTTGGTGAGAACTTCCCAACCTCTTCTTCGGATCTCATGTCGGATCTCCGGATATTCACCCTTTTTGAGCTTAAAAGGGACCTCGGGGATCACCTTCTTCTTGGCCACAACTTCGTAGAAGTGGTCTTGATGCACCCTTGAGAGGAATCTCTCCATCTCCCATGACTCGGAGGTGGAAGCTTTTGCCTTCCCTTTCCTCTTTCTAGAGGTTTCTCCGGCCTTTGGTGCCATAAATGGTTATGGAAAAATAAAAAGCTTTAGCTTTTACCACACCAAACTTAGCAGGTTGCTCGTCCTCGAGCAAAAGAAGAAAGAAGAGAGTAGAAGAAGAAGAAATAGAGGAGATAGAGGGGGCTTTGTGTTTCGGCCAAGGGGGAGAAGTAGTATTTAGGTTATGTGAAAATGAAGAAGTGAAGATGGGTTTATATAGGAGTGGAGAGAGGGTTAGGTTTCGGCCATTATGGGTGGGTTTGGGTGGGAAAGTGGTTTGAATTTGAATGGTGAGGTAGGTGGAGTTTTATGATGGATGGATGTGAGTGGTGAAGAGAATGGTGGGATTTGATAGGTGAGGGGTTTTTGGGGAAGAGGTATTGAGGTGATTGGTGAATGGGTGAAGAAGAGAGAGAGAGGTGGGGTAGGTGGGGATCCTGTGGGGTCCACAGATCCTGAGGTGTCAAGGATATCTCATCCCTACACCAAGTGGCGTGCAAAAATGCCCCTTTCTGCCAATTCTGGCGTTAAACACCAGGCTGCTGCCCATTTCTGGCGTTTAACGCCAGCTTCTTGCCCATTCCTGGTGTTAAACGCCAGTCTGGTGCCCATTTCTGGCGTTAAACGCCCAGAATGGTGCCAGATTGGGCGTTTAACGCCCATTCTGCTACCCTTACTGGCGTTTAAATGCCAGTAAGTTTCTCCTCCAGGGTGTTCTGTTTTTAATTATGTTTTTGCTTTTTCAATTGTTTTTGTGATTTCACATGATCATCAACCTACAGAAAACATAAAATAACAAAAGAAAATAGAAATTTAACATAGATAATTAAAGATTGGGTTGCCTCCCATCAAGTGCTTCTTTAATGTCAATAGCTTGACAGTGGGCTCTCATGGAGCCTTACAGATGTTCAGAGCAATGTTGGAACCTCCCAACACTAAACTTAGAGTTTGAATGTGGGGGTTCAACACCAAACTTAAGGTTTGGTTGTGGCCTCCCAACACCAAACTTAGAGTTTGACTGTGGGGGCTCTGTTTGACTCTGTATTGAGAGAAGCTCTTCATGCTTCCTCTCCATGGTTACAGAGGGATATCCTTGAGCTTTAAACACAAGGGAGTTTTCATTCACTTGAATGATCAATTCTCTTCTGTCAACATCAATCACAACTTTTGCTGTGGCTAGGAAGGGTCTGCCAAGGATGATGGATTCATCCATGCACTTCCCAATCTCTAGGATTATGAAGTCAGTAGGGATGTAGTGGCCTTCAACCTTTACCAAGACATCCTCTACAAGTCCATAAGCCTATTTCTTTGAATTATCTGCCATCTCTAGTGAGATTCTAGCAGCTTGTACCTCAATGATCCCTAGCTTCTCCATTACAGAGAGAGGCATAAGGTTTATACTTGACCCCAGGTCACACAGAGCCTTCTCAAAGGTCATGGTGCCTATGGTACAAGGGATTTAGAATTTTCCTGGGTCTTGTCTCTTAAGAGGTAATTTCTGCCTAGTCAAGTCATCCAGTTCTTTGATGAGCAATGGAGGTTCATCCTCCCAAGTCTCATTACCAAACAACTTGGCATTTAGTTTCATGATTGCTCCAAGGTACTTAGCAACTTGCTCTTCGGTAACATCTTCATCCTTTTCAGAGGAAGAATACTCATCAGAGCTCATGAATGGCAGAAGTAAATTCAATGGAATCTCTATGGTCTCAGTGTGAGCCTCAGATTCCCATGGTTCCTCATTAGGGAACTCCTTGGAGGTCAGTGGACGTCCATTGAGGTCTTCTTTAGTGGAAATCACTGCCTCTTCCTCCTCTCCAGGTTCGGCCATGTGAGACGTGTTTATGGCCTTGCACTCTCTTTTTGGATTCTCTTCTGTATTGCTTGGGAGAGTACTAGGAGGGAGTTCAGTAATTTTCTTACTCAGCTGACCCACTTGTGCCTCTAAATTTCTAATGGAGGACCTTGTTTCAGTCATGAAACTTTGAGTGGTTTTGATTAGATCAGAGACAATGGTTGCTAAGTCAGAGTGGCTCTGCTTAGAATTCTCTGTCTGTTGCTGAGAAGATGATGGAAAAGGCTTGCTATTGCTAAACCTGTTTCTTCCACCATTATTGTTGTTGAAACCTTATTGAGGTCTCTGTTGATCCTTCCATGAGAGATTCGAATGATTTCTCGATGAAGGATTATAGGTGTTTCCATAGGGTTCTCCCATGTAATTCACCTCTTCCATTGCTGGGTTCTCAGGATCATAAGCTTCTTCTTCAGAGGAAGCTTCCTTAGTACTGCCTGTTTCTACTTGCATTCCAGACAGACTCTGAGAAATCATATTGACTTGTTGGGTCAATATTTTATTCTGAGCCAATATGGCATTCAGAGTATCAATCTCAAGAACTTCTTTCTTCTGAGTTGTCCCATTATTCACAGGATTCCTTTCAGAAGTGTACATGAATTGGTTATTTGCAACCATTTCAATGAGTTCCTGAGCTTCTGCAGGCATCTTCTTCAGATGAAGAGATCCTCCAGCAGAGCTGTCCAATGACATCTTGGATAGTTCAGACAAACCATCATAGAAGATACCTATGATGCTCCATTCTGAAAGCATGTCAGAAGGGCACCTTCTAATTAAATGCTTGTATCTTTCCCAAGCTTCATAGAGGGATTCACCTTCCTTCTGTCTGAAGGTTTGGACTTCCACTCTAAGCTTACTCAATTTTTGAGGTGGAAAGAACTTTGCCAAGAAGGCATTGACTAGCTTTTCCCAAGAGTTTAGGCTTTCTTTAGGTTGTGAGTCCAACCATGTCCTAGCTCTGTCTCTTACAGCAAAAGGGAAGAGCATAAGTCTATAGATTTCAGGGTCAACCCCATTGGTCTTGACAGTGTCACAGATTTGCAAGAATTCAGCTAAGAACTAATGAGAATCTTCCAATGGAAGTCCATGAAACTTGCAATTTTGTTGCATTAGAGAAACTAATTGAGGCTTAAGCTCAAAATTGTTTGCTCCAATGGCAAGGATTGAGATGCTTCTCCCATAGAAGTCGGGAGTAGGTGCAGTAAAGTCACCCAGCACCTTTCTTGCATTATTGGCATTGTTGTTTTCGGCTACCATGGCTTCTTCCTCCTTGAAGAGCTCTGTTAGGCCCTCTAGAGAGAGTTGTGCTTTAGCTTCTCTTAGCTTTCTCTTCAAGGTCCTTTCAGGTTCAGGATCAGTTTAAACAAGTATGCCTTTATCTTTGCTTCTGCTCATATGACAGAGAAGAGAACAAGAAAGTAGGGAATCCTCTATGTCACAGTATAGAGATTCCTTGAGGTGTCAGAGGAAAAGAAGAATAGAAGGAAGAGGTAGATAGAAGAGAATTCAAACTCATCAAGAGGGATAGAGTTCGAATTGCACCTTGAGGAGGAGTGTTAGTCCCTTAAATAGAAGGATGTGATAAGAGGGGAAGAATTTTCGAAAATAAATTAAAAAGATCTTGAAATAATAAAAAGAAATTTGAAAATTTGATTGAGATTTTCGAAAATTAAGATTGGGAAAGAAATTAAGTGATTTTTGAAAAAGATTTTGAAATTAGAAATAAAAAAGATATGATTGAGAGTTAATTTTGAAAAAAGATGTGATTGAAAAGATATGATTAAGAAGATATGATTGAAATTCAATTTAAAAAAAAGAAAGTTTTTAAAATTAAAGTTGATTACTTGACTAACAAGAAATTAGAAGATATGATTCTAGAATTTAAAATTTGATCCTTTCTTAATAGGCAAGTAACAACTTGAAAATTTTGAAGTAAATCATTAATAGTAGCAAGGATTTTCGAGAATAATAAAAAAATTAGAAAGAAATTGATTTTGAAGAGATATGATTGAAAAGATATGATTTGAAAAAGATTTGATTTTGAAAAATTATGAAAATTTGAAAAAGATTTGAATTAAAAACAAAATCTTCCCTCTAGTGTCCTTCTGGCGTTAAACGCCCAGAATGGCATCCATTCTGGCGTTTAACACCCAAAATCCTACCTTTTTGGGCGTTAAACGCCCAGCCAGGTACCCTGGCTGGCGTTTAAACGCCAGTTTTCCTTCTTCACTGGGCGTTTTGAACGCCCAGCTTTTTTTGTTTGATTCCTCTGCTGAATGTTCTGAATCTTCAATTCTCTGTATTATTGACTTGGAAAGACAGTTTTTAAAATTTTTTTGAATTTTTCAATGATGAGAAACAATCAAAATACAACTAATCTTAGGAAACTCAAATCAAACAAACAATGCATGCAGGACACCAAACTTAAAAATTTTCATATAAGAGATACTAACAAATTGAGAATGCATATGAAAAAAAACAAAACACACAAAATAAGAGAATTTAAATATCAGAGCAATGAAATCATCAAAAACAACTTGAAGATCAATGAAGAACAATATGCATATATTCGAAAAATGCAAGAAGAAGAAAGTCATGCAATTGACACCAAACTTAAAAATTGACACTAGACTCAAACAAGAAACATAAAATATTTTTTATTTTTATGATTTTATAAATTTTTTTTGTGGTTTTTCGAAAATTGAGTGGAAAAGAAAATAAAGGGATTCAAAATTTTTAATAAGAATTTCAGGAATCATTGCAATGTTAGTCTAAGACTCCGGTTCAGGAATTAGACATGGCTTACTAGCCAGCCAAGCTTTCAATGAAAGCTCCGGTCCAAAATACTAGACATGGCCAATGGCTAGCCAAGCTTTAGCAGATAATTGCTAACAATAGTAAAATTGATAGAAATCAACAAGCTCTTGTGATGATAAGTTGAAACATCGGTCCAAAAGATTAGACATGGCTTCACAGTCAGCCAGATTTCAACAAATCATCGTGAAACTCTAGAATTCATTCTAAAAAACTCTGAAGAACAAAATAGAAAACATTTTTTTTGAAATTTTTTTTTTCGAAAAATAAAAAAAATAAAATTACCTAATCTAAGCAACAAGATGAACCGTCAGTTGTCCAAACTCAAACAATCCCCGGCAACGGCGCCAAAAACTTGGTGCACGAAATTGTGATCATCAACAATGGCACCAAAGACTTGGAGCTCTCAAACGTGAAAAGACTTGGAGCTCTCAAACGTGAATCACACTTTGTCACAATTCCGCACAACTAACCAGCAAATGCACTGGGTCGTCCAAGTAATACCTGACGTGAGTAAGGGTCGATCCCACGGAGACTGTCGGCTTGAAGGAAGCTATGGTCATCTTATAAATCTCAGTCAGGCGGATTCAAATGGTTATGGAGGATTGATAATTAAAAGATAAATAAAACATAAAATAAAGATAGAGATACTTATGTAATTCATTGGTGAGAATTTCAGATAAGCGTATGAAGATGCTTTGTTCCCCCTAAACTTCTGCTTTCCTATTGCCTTCATCCAATCATTCATACTCCTTTCCATGACAAGCTTTATGTTGGGCATCACCGTTGTCAATGGCTACTTCCCGTCCTCTCAGTGAAAATGTTCCAAATGCGCTGTCACCGTACGGCTAATCATCTGTCGATTCTCGATCATGTTGGAATAGGATCCATTGATCCTTTTGCGTCTGTCACACGCCCAACAATCGCGAGTTTGAAGCTCGTCACAGTCATCCCTTCCCAGATCCTACTCAGAATACCATAGACAAGGTTTAGACGTTCCGGATCTCAGGAATGGCCGCCAATAATTCTAGCCTATACCACGAAGGTTCCAATCTTAGATTAGAAACCCAAGAGATACGCATTCAAGCCATTGCTAGTAGAACAGAGGTGGTTGTCAGGCACATGTTCATAGGTGAGAATGATGATAAGTGTCACGCATCATCACATTCATCAAGTTGAAGAACGAACGAATATCTTAGAGAAGAAGTAGGCGTGAATTGAATAGAAAAACAGTAGTACTTTGCATTAATTCATGAAGAACAGCAGACCTCCACACCTTAATCTATGGTGTGTAGAAACTCCACCGTTGAAAATACAAAAGTGATAATGGTGGTCATTGGCTTCGGCCTCAGAGAGGGAACCAAAAGAACCAAGATGAAAATACAATAGCAAAAGGTCCTATTTATAGAAAACTAGTAGCCTAGGGTTTACAGAAATAGGTAATTAATGCAGAAATCTTCTTCTGGGTCCACTTGGTGTGTGCTTGGGCTGAGCATTGAAGCTATCACATGTAGAGACTTTTCTTGGAGTTAAACGCCAGCTTTTGTGCCAGTTCTGGCGTTTTGACGCCAAAATTCTTGAGCTGACTTGGAACGCCTGTTTGGGCCATCAAATCTCGGGCAAAGTATGAACTATTATATATTTCTGGAAAGCCCAGGATGTCTAATTTCCAACGCAATTGAGAGCGCGCAAATTGGGCTTCTGTAGCTCCAGAAAATCCACTTCGAGTGCAGGGAGGTCAGAATCCAACAGCATCTGCAGTCCTTTTTCAGCCTCTGAATCAGATTTTTGCTTAGGTCCCTCAATTTCAGCCAGAAAATACCTGAAATCACAAAAAAACACACAAACTCATAGTAAAGTCCAGAAGAGTAATTTTTATTTAAAAGCTAATAAAAACATAATAAAAACTAACTAAAATATACTAAAAACATACTAAAAACAATGCCAAAAAGTGTATAAATTATCCGCTCATCAACAAGACTCAAAGTAGCATCCGTAGTGGCTAAAATATAATTAATTCTTGATTAAACTCAACAATTTAGATGCAAATTCACTAGGAAAAGATAGGAAAGATGCTCACGCATCATGGTCCCAATCAAATAAATGTATTGGCTGGGTAATAGAACTCCACCATAGAAAATGTACTGGCTGAGAAAAAGGAACCCCGCCAGGAAAAATGTACTGGCCGGGAGACCCCTCCTAGGAAACCATACTAGACAAAGGCTATGTAAGGATGCCCACCATAAACGTAACTTTACAAACTTGTATCTCAAGCAATGGCGCATATTATAAACATTATGATAAATGTGCATGAATGACTATGTTAAGAAAACCATATCTGAGCATAACCTCGAGTAATGTCGGGTGTGGGTAGCTGGTGCGGAATTTATAACCCACAAACTAACCGGTGCACCGAGTCGTACCAAGTAATACCTCAGGTGAGTGAGGGTCGATCCCACGAGGATTGATGGACTAAGCAATAATGGTTAAATGATTTACTTAGTTAGACTAACAGAAAATGGTGTTTTAAGTTCAAATGCATTAAACAGTAAATTCAGAATATTAGAAAGCAAGCAGTAATGGGGTTGTGAATAATATATGGAGAAATAGTTAAGGCTTCAGAGTTATCTATTTTCCATATTGACTTTTCTTACTAACTATTTTAATCATGCAAGATTCAATTCATGGCAAACTATATGTGACTTAACTCTAATTCCTTAGACCTTTTTAGTCTCCTTTAACTCTCATTAACCGCCAATTTCTTGGTCACTTAATTCCAATTAGAGGGTGAAGTTCAATTCTAGTTTATATGCCACAAAAATCCTAATTACCCAAATATAAGAGGATTATATGTCATGTATCCCGTTAAGTCCAGATAATTAGAAATTTAGGAGAAATTATTTTCAAGTTTGTTATTGTTCAAGTAAAGAGCTTTTCTAAGTTATACAAGAACACAATTAGAACAAGGGTCATACTTCCGTTCCACCCAAATTCATAAGATAAAGAATGAAAACAATTCTTGAATTATGAATCAGTACATAAATTAAAATAGAAAATTAATAGTATCAATCCATACAATAGACAGAGCTCCTAACCTTAACAGTGGAGGTTTAGTTGCTCATGGTTCAGAGAGAAAACTAGGATTTAGAAAAACTATAAATTGCGGAATGAGGTAGAAAAGAAGAGATTCTAGGGCTGATTCTTTTTCCTTATATCTAATCCTAATTAATGTAAAATATATTTCCTAAAACTAAAATAATATCTTTTCCTAATTATAAATAAAATAAAAGTTTATCCAAAATAAATTAATTGATTCTCGTAGCCTTTGGAACGCATTAGGGACCACTCCTTCATTAAGCTCCACGCTGAACTTGAGAATTCCCAAGTTCAGCATGGAGGAGGCACTGGCTAAACTCGTGCTTTTTCTTAAGTCCACACTGAACTTGGATTAACCTAAGTTCAGCATGGAGTGATGCGCGCAAACTTTCTTTCGAGCTTTTGATTTGGCGCTGAACTTGGAGTTTTTCAAGTTCAGCATCTAGTTGTACGTATGAAATGGAAAAAAAGGGTATACTATTATATATCGTTGAAAAGCTATGAAAGTTAGCTTTCCAATGCCACTAGAATCACGTCAATTGGACCTTTATAGTTCAAGTTATTTCTGTTTGAGTGCAAGGAGGTCGGGGTTGACAGCATTCATTTGCTTTCTTCCTTTTCTGCTAAAAATTCCATCAAATCCATCCGAATGCTACCTGAAATAAACAGAAATTTCAAACAATTCAAATTAGCATTTATAGTGGCTAAAATTAATTAAATCTTGATTAAACTTAGTAATTCAAGTGCATATTCACTAGAAAAAGATAGAGAAGATGCTCACGGATCACAACACCAAACTTGAATTGTTGCTTGTCCTCAAGAAACCAAAATTAGTACATGATCAAGATGTGAATTTGCATGAGAAGCTAGAGTTCAATTATGCTCATGTCTCTTCTTAAAGTGGGGTTTATCTATTGTAATTCTGAACAGTCTTGGCATCTCACTCTCCTTTGAATCAGAGGAATATCACTGTCATTCAGAATCAGAATCCGGATCATATTATGAGTTCTCTGATCTTTACACTTCCATTTAATCCTTGAACACAGGAGATATCCTTTACTTCTCAATGAATTGGGGCTTTGCACCTTGAGTCTAGCCATGACTTTAAATGTTTTGTCTCAAGGGTTAATTGACACAAGAACACCACAAGCAATTAATTGGGGAACTCACTTTAAGTTCTGATTTTTCTAACAGCTACTCCCAGACAGTGGTGCTCAAAGCCTTTGGCATACTCTGCTAAATGCAATTGGTCTCGACTCTAAATGTTCTGTCTCAAGGATTACTTGACACAAGAAGACCACAAATATATGACTAGGGAAACAACTCTTTGAGCTTTTAATCATGTCTGACCTCCCTAGTCATTGATGCTTAGAGCCTTGGACCTTGCTCTTATTCTTCTTTTGCTATTTCTTTTACTTCAAGGATTAAGCTTTAACTAATTTCAGAGAAGTCATAATAGTTCTCTAAATTCCTTTACCTTATACATCAACATTCCTTGATTCAAATTCAAATATGCACGGTTCATGTCATGCATTCAGAATCACAAAAAACACCACCACATTCAAGTAAATAAGACTACTCTTCAATATAAACTCTCTTACTCATGCATTACATCTTTTTCTTCTTTCTTTTCTTTTGATTTCAAACTCAGTGAGAAATACATGAGACACCTTTTTAGACTAAAAATCAAATAACAAAATAAACAGTAAATTAAACTAGAACCTAGGAATTGAAATAAAAATTCATCATGCAATAACAAAAATAGCAGAAACAGGAACATAACATAGTAAGAACGGGAGGGAATATAGAATGAAAGGAACTCAACTACCTCAGTTATCGTAGTGGCCGTTTCATTCTTTAGGCTGTGCTCTTCCGTGAAGATGATTCGCCTCTCTTTTGTGCCATTAAAATAAACAGAAAATCCACAAGCGAATAGATCACACCAAACTTGAAAGTTTGCTTGTCCTCAAGCAAAGAAGAATGGAAAACAGAAGGAGACAAAAAAATTACACGGAGGAGTAAAAATATAAATTATTATAAAAGAAGAAGAAAATAAAAATAGGACAAGAGAGATTAAAGTAATATTATATATATATATATATATGTATGTATGTATGTATGTATGTATGTATGTATGTATGTATGTATGTATGTATGTATGTATGTGGATAAGGGGGGCATTAGGGGGTTGGAAAAAAAGAAAAAGGGAAAGGAATCAAGAAGTCCACGCCGAACTTGAAGAAAGGGAAGTTCGGCGTCAGAGGTTTCGTGTGTGGTATTCATTCTCCACGCTGAACTTAGTGTACCTCAATTTCAGCATCAACTCCCTCATTTTTTATTTTTTTTTTAATTCCTACGCCGAACGCCAGGGGTCAAGTTCAGTGTTGTAGACTTCTCAAATCTGCATCTTTATTACATCGTTCCCCACGCTAAACTTGGGATTTTCCAAGTTCAGCATGGACTCTTGGCTCACTTTTACGCTACTTTCATGTCATTCTCCACGCTAAACTTGGGGTTTTCCAAGTTCTGCATGGGCCTTCCATCAATTTCACGCTATTTACGTCGTTTACCATGTTGAACTTAGGATTTTTCAAGCTCAGTGTGGACCTGGCAGAGACCAATTCCTCTGTTGCACGTACTATTCGGCGCTAAACATGGAAATCCCAAGTTCGGCGTAGACCTGACCGAATCAACCTTCTCCAGAGTGGGCAGAAATTATTCTAAGTGTCTGGTTCTTGTTCTAAAATTTTTGCATGATCAAAATACACGTAAAACAAAGGAAAAATAGTAGAAACTCAATAAAATAAATAAATAATAAAACCAACGCAACGGAAAATAAACCAATGATACGAAATTATCGGGTTGCCTCCCGACAAATGCTTCTTTACCGTCACTAGCTTGACGGTCAGCTCCTCTAAGGAGGAGGATCATAGGGGCTCAGTTCTTCACCCCTCACTGTGAACTTCTTTCCTGTACTCCCATTGATCATCTCTATATGCTCAAGAGACAGGATCCACTTTACTGTATGAGACAGGATTCCTGGGGAGAAGTCTTCAGTGGGAATCTTTTTGTTTCTCCATCCCCTGGGTACTTTTTTCTTTTTGGGAACCTCCTACTTGATGGATGATGCATTCCCGACACCAAACTTAGGTTTGATGTCAGGAGGAATTTTATTGACTGTCACCAAAAGGAGGGTTGAGTTGCAGATTCTGCTATGCATCATCAGGGGATTCTTGAAGGTTTGGAGTAATAAGCTCAGTCTGCATGCACTTCTTCTCTTCACTTGCTGAATGCATATCTTTAAAGACATGAAAGACCAGTTGCTCATTATGCATATCTTTTCCTCCACGTTTTTCCACAGATGGAGTAGTTGGATGTCGTCATGGCCAATGGAGTGTTGTTCATCGAGCTGCCAAATGAGCACATGTTCGTGGATCCCATTAAAGATTGACCTGTCATCTGGGGAGAGCCACGTAATCGTATGTATATGCGCTATAGTAGATCCTTCGATTATCCTCTGTACAACCCCACTTCGACCCTGATGAGCACTATGGTAGGTCTATAGTGGACATGTTCCACCCATGAAGCAACTATCATTCCTTTTTGTCTCAGTACTTCAGTAATCCAGCGATGTCTGACATGTTTTACATTAGTCCTTTACCCAACATATCACCTATACCTCAGGCAGTCTTATCACCAGATCCACAGCCTGATTAGATACTGGTACCAGACCTGGACACTCAGTTAGAACCAATGGGAGAGATGTTTAGATCAGTAAGGCCTGTTAAGACATGCTATATCTCTACTACTTCCAAGGAAGATCCAGAGAAGGACTCGGATTAGAAGTTCGATGATGCCATCGATACAGTACCAGACGTAGGGAGCACCTGCGGTGGTGCGAGTGGAGTTTGAGACACATCTTGAGGTGATGACTGCTGATTGACACTCCTTGACTGCATCATAGTTTATTTTTGTTTTTCCTAAACTCTGTTCCCTTCACTTTTGTAGATGTCTTTCTAGCAATACGATTTGATCTTTCTTTTGTTAGTCTGGATACCAGATTAGGGGTTTACAACATAGACCAGGTGTCTGAAAGGTTGCAAGTTTTGAGAGTCTGTATGTGTGTGTCTGTGTGTGTGCACCTAAACCAGATGGTCGAGTCTGTATGAACTAACTTTGAATGTACATATATGGATGCCATTCTATTTTTTTCTATAAATTTTCTATTATTTGCTATGCCAATATTCTAGTAATTATTTAGTTCATATATATATATATATATATATGCTGATGTCAAAGATTGACTCTATCATAGACGCGATAAAAAAAAGTATAAAACCTAACTAACTTACACGATTCCGCTAGCACGACAGGCTCATATACAATAAATAGTACAGAGTCTAGAGTCTTATAAGGTTACTAAGAGGTAGTGCCTAATGGCTGGCAATGATCTCGACATACTGGAAATCGGGTCATTACATCACCCTTTTTTGAAAAAACCATTACCATAGATCCTTTTAGGTCATTCTTTAAAACTATGACTATAGATCTCTTTAGGTCATCCCCTAAAATCGTCACTATAGATCCTTTTAGGTCACTTTCTTTTGAAAAACCGTGACCATAGACCTTTTTAGGTCACTCTTTAAAATCGTGCCATAGATCCCTTTAGGTCACTTCCTAAAACTGTGACCATAGACACTTTTAGGTCATCCTTTTTTTAAAAATTGTGACCGTAGGTACTTTTTTTTGTCTCGGTTTACAAAATTTTTTTTAAGTCATGACCAAAAAAGTGACTATAGAGGGTCTATGGTCACGATTTTTAAACGTGACAAAAAAATTGTGATAATAGACAAAAAATATTAGATGCTGATAAGTTTAAGAGTTTTCATTTCCATTTTCGATGAAAATGAGAATAAGACATGAAAATATGATTGATTAAATATTTTAAAATTATTTTTAACGAAAACATTTTCAAAAAAACAGAACAAAGTTAAAAACGCTATTTTCATGTTTTCAGTTTTTTTAGTTTTAACTTTTGAAAATATTTTCTAACCAAAACGTGGTGTTTTTGGTTTTGGAACAAATGTTCAAATCTCTCCTACTCGTTTTTATATGTTTTTTTTCACCATATATTCACCCAATGTACTTTGCTCATTTTTTTCCGTCTTTTCCTCCTTTCTCTATATGTTTGTTGTTAGGATATCCATTATTTACCTACAATTTATATGGGTAAGTATTATTTTGATCCCATAGATTGAGGGTCAAAATCAAATTCATCCTCAATGTTATTTTTTATTTAAAATCATCCCCAACATTTTATTTGGTATCAAAATCGTCCTTCGGGAAAATTATACCCTCGTATCATCTTCTCCATCACAACCCCATATTCTTATTCACACCGCCAGAAGAAAGAGAGCAGTTGAGACTCAAAGAGACAGAGAGAAGCAGAGTCTCAGAGAGAAGGAAGTCTTGTCGCGCCTAGCCATCGCCGTCACGACTCACCCTCACCTTCACCCTCGCAGCGCAGTGACTCCCCCTCGCCAGCGGTGTGACTCCCCCTCGTAGCGTCGCGCCTCGCCTTAGCAGCGCCGCGCCTGACCCTCGCCCTCCTTGTGTTCCTCGTCGTCATCCGGGAAGATGATGGTGGTGGTGATCGTGGTCATGTTCCTCGCATTTTTCAGCATCACTGTCGCGCCTCCCTTCCTTACTTCTCTGTCCTCCACACTCCATATTCACTGCCACCACCACCATGCAGCTCTACCGGTGCTGCCATCACAGGCAAGTTAAGATTTAAGTTCCTAATTTTTCTTGTTCATTACAATCCCTAATTTCTTAATTTTTGTTCTTGATTGCTGTTCTTGTTCTTGTTCATATATATAAGCACACAATTATAAATGAGGAAGCAAGAGTTTGATTTGTAGCGTGAGAGATATTAAGACAGTGAAGTGAGTGAGGTTGATTGTTTTTGAATCTCCATAGAAGACAAAGCAGCAAGAAGAATTGAACATGGAAGTTATTTTATTTTTTTCCATTTTTTAAGGTTGCTATGTTTCATGTGTTTGAATAGTGGCGGTTGGAAGAAAATCAGGGGAGCCATTGACTATTGAAGAGGTTATTGTGGCGCCTCCAATGGCTCGTGAAGCAAGGATTAAAGTTATATGCTCTTTTCTTTGTTACAGCGATGTCACTTATGAGAAGATCAAGGTTCATATATATTAATTATATGTTCTTAGTAATTGGATTTATAAATTTTTAGTTCTTGAAATTAGAGATGAATTTGGAAATATTTTATTCTGGTTAGTTAAATCTAGCTTTTGAGTTTTGTTAATTGAAGAAGAAGAAGATGATGAAAGTTTTGTTAATTGAAGAAGAAGAAGAAGAAGAAGAAGATAACGAAGAAGGGTGAAACATTGGGGAAAAGATGGTATTTTTTGTCATTTAGAAAATATTTTATTCAAAAAGGACGATTATAATACTAAATAAAACGTTTAGGATGGTTTTAAATCCAAAATAAGGTCAGGACGATTTTAATTTTGACTCTAAACTTTAGGGACTAAAATAATACTTATCCTACAATTTATACAAACATCTTTTAAAAAAGGTGAATTTTTTTATTTCATTTTATCCTTTTGATTTTTTATTTTTGGCTTGATTTTTGTATCTTTGAGTATATAGATAAGATAATTAAAGAAAAATAGAGCTCTAATTAGAACTAAAATATGTATTTATTGAGTTTTTTATTTTATTTATTATTGAGTACGTACTCTCCAAATTACATGTATTTTTTGTTAAATTTTATTATTTTTTACCTTCATTTTTTCATTTAAAAAAATAATTGTTTAAATCGATAATCAATTATGAAATTATTGATAATAAAAATTAAAAATGATACATAAAAGCTTAAAAATATTGACAAGAAAGTTGGCTTTTTGTTTTAAATTTTTAACTTTAATATTTATTTATTTATTATTTTATTTATAAATTCTTTGTTAAAAAAAATATTTACAGCAATAAATTTTGATATTAATTAATTGGTTCGTTGGTGTAAAACTAATTTTAGTTTCGATTTTGATGTTTTTTGTTTCAATTGATATTTTTTATTATTATATAGTGCCAAAAAAAATGTAAAACCAACTATATATATAGGAAATACCAATTTTTTTTAAATAGTGTAATAAGTTAATAATTTATTTTATATTAATACCTGATGCACCACTATTTCGTGGTACATTTTGTACTTCATTGAGTGGATTTTATCCACTACTCTCACACTTATTCATAGAAATCGCATGTTTTACATTTTCCTTCCTGATTTTGTGCTATGATTGAAAACATGCTTCTTTGGCCTTAATTTTACTATGTTTAATCCTCCCTTATTACCATTCGATGCCTTGATATGTGTGTTAAGTGATTTCAGGGTTTATAGAGAAGGAAAAACTTAGAGGATGGAAAGGAAGCATGCAAAAGTGGAAGGAATACAAGAAACTGAAGGAATTGCTAAGCTGTCCAACCTGACCTCTTCGTACTAAATCGACCATAACTTGAGCTACAGAGATCCAAATGAGACGGTTCTAGTTGTGTTGGAAAGCTAACATCTGGGGCTTCAAAACAATATATAATTTGCCATAGTTTCCATGTTGTTAGGCGACACAAACACGTGGATTACACGTACGCGTGACCTGGCAAAAGTTCAATCCACACGTACGCGTGGACGACGCGTACACATGACAGAGCCACGTGCTGTTATTGACCCAGTTTTCGGCCCAGAAAACACAGATTAGAGGCTACATAGTGGGGGAATCAAGGCACACATTCATTCACTTCTCATTATTCACAATTTAGGTTTTAGATGTAGTTTCTAGAGAGAGGTTTTAGGATTTCTCTTAGTTTTAGGTTTATTTCTTCTCAATTCTAGGTTCAATGTTCCTTTAATTTAGTTTCTCTTTTACTTTTATTTGTCTTAGCATTCTAGTTTATCTATTTCCCCTATTGATTACTTTATGTTGCTATTTAGTTTATGAACTCCATGTTAGATTCAATTTCTATTTAATGCAATTTGAGGTATTTCAGATTTATGATTGCTTTCTTCAATTTATATTATTTATGCTTTCAATTTAATTTAGATTTCTCTCCTTTTGGCTTTGGTTGAGTAATTGGAGACTCTTGAGTTTTCAAACTCCTTTGTTGATTGATAATTGTTATGTTTGCTAGTTGATTTGAATTCCACTAACTCTAGTCTTTCCATAGGAATTGACTAGGACCTCAATTGATTTATCCACTTGACCTACCTTCATAGTTAGAGGTTAACTAAGTGGGAGTAATGAATAATTGATGTCACAATTGATAAGGATAACTAAGATAGGACTTCTAATTCTCATACCTTGCCAAGACTTTTACTAGCTATTAGTTTTATTCTTGCAATTTACTTTTCTTGTTCAACCTTTACAAAAAAACCCAAAAAGATATAATCTCATAACCAATAATAACTACATCTCCCTGCAATTCCTTGAGAGACAACCCGAAGTTTAAATACTTCGATTTAATTTTATTGGGTTTACTTTAGTGACAACCAAATTTTTGTATGAAAGGATTCTTTATTGGTTTAGAAACTATACTAGCAATGAGAACTTATTTGTAAATTCTTTACCGACAAAATTCCATTCATCAAAATGGCGCCGTTACTGGAAAATTGCAAACGTATGCCTTATTATTGGTTATTGTAAATATTTTCTTTTTGCTTGATTATTTGTTTTTGTTTTTAATTTTTATTTGCTACTATGAATTCTCACCCCTGTCGCTATGAGTTTGGTTCCAATTATGTTGCAGGGAATGGGCGCTATAATAAGAACATGCATCAAGGTTGGAACAATCAAAGATGGGAGGAGCCATAAGGATTTGATCAACCCTCTTGGCAACAACCCCCTTCAATGCGCTATAACCAACAACCATTCTATGATGCATACCAAGACAATAGTTATGGTGGACCTTTTCGTGACAACCAACCTCCACCAAATTACTATGGTTAAGAGCCATTCCACGGTGCGTACCAAGATGATGAATATGGTGGACCCCCTTGTAGTTACCAACAAGCTCCACCATATTCTTATGAACCACCTCCTCAACATAACTTTGAACCACTATACTCACAAGCCCCACTACAAGAAAAAGCCATATTTGTAACAAAAAAAATTGTTACAAAACATCGAAATTTTGAAACAAAAGTTTTTTGTAACAAAAAAAGGGGCCGTTGCAGTATGTCCCATTACAAAAAGTTTTTGTAACAAAAAATGGAGCTGTTACAATTCAATATGATATTTTGTAACAATTTTTTCTGATACAAAAAACTAGAAGCCATTACAAAAGTGATAACAAATTTTGATCTTCAAGGTATTTTTGGTGACAATATATTTTTTCCTATAAAAAAATTTTGTTACAAAATGTAACATGATTTTGTAACATTTTTTTTTCTTTAGTTACAAAAGTAAATTAATTATTTTGTAACAATTTTTTTTAATACAAATTGCATGCATAATTTACTAAATTATTTTTTAAATTAACTAATATATTAACCATTTTAATAAGCAAGTCTACATCTATATAATACGCAAAAACATACATAATTCAAACAAGATCCTTTTAGCTAAAATTGTTTTCAAACAAAATAACATTAGTGAGTACATTTATTAGTTCTACAAGTTATATGTCTTGCACAAGTTCAACTAAAAGTTAAAAGTTCTAACATAAATTAGTGTCTCTATGAATCAAAATATTCTTGAGCCCTCAAGGTAGCATGTGGTCACCATTTCAGTACTCCTGTAAATAAGAAAAATCGAAACAAAAAATTAGAAACAAGATATAACACCAATTATAATTTTTTCCATTAAGTTTTATCCAAAATGTTTAAAAAAAATTTGGACAGAACCTCCCTTAAAACTTGGATATTTCCACCGTCTACGATTCCAACAAAAATAACCAATTCACAACTTATTTCTCAGCCAATACACAACCAAATTTATCAAACCAAATTTAAGCATGAAGTTAAAATGAACTTGAATATGCCATATAACTAACCATTAGCAATTGTGCTCCTTTACTCTTGCCCTTTGTATTGTATCACAACATATGGATCTATTTTGCCTATTAAACACAAAAAATAAATTATAAAAATTTGTTAGCATATTTATTAGCATAGTTAGAATTGCACAACTTGAACATAGTTAGAATGTTTATAAAAACTTGTTTAATATAATTAAGATTTTTTGCAGATTCTTCATAAACTTGAGTACATGACAGCTTGAAGGCAATAAGATAATGATAGAAATTAAAGAACCAAAACCAGGAGAAATAAGATAAGGATTGATAACTGGTAATAAACGAGGCAAAATTAGTTGGCACAAAACTGAGAACAATACAGTTTACATGAGTGTTTGGGGCCATTTCAGCAGCCAAGGCCTATGCAGTATATTACGAATAATTATCAGACTTAAAAACAAGAAGATATATGTAGTTTTGTTAGATGTTCAAGGAACACTTTGCAGGGCAAGTGAAGTACCTACTTTGGTAAGTCCAAAAAGGACTGTTTTGGTCACTCCATACATAGACATAGAAGCAGGAGGATTGAAGTCGGCGATGGAGGAAATAATAACCACAGATGAGCCTTTGTGCAAGTGAGGAGCTGCATCCTGCAAGAACATAAAGGTCGTTAACACATCAATTAGAACATTATCTCATAACAACAAACAATTGATAGCTTGAACTAATTTACCTTGAGAAGAAGTATAGAGGCCTTAACATTAAACTCCTAAAGCTTGTCAAGAACAGAGTTTTTGGTTCGCAAAATAGGGTCAACAGAAGGATTTGCAGCTGCGTTTGACACAATCACATCTATATTTCCACACTTATGTAATGTTCAACAGCATATTCAACAGCATTCAAACAAATTTTAATAAAGGATAATGCATTCGATAAAAATGAATAGAAAAGGGTGACCTGTGCGGTTTTCTTAATCAAATCCTTTCTCTGTTGATTGTTGGAGACATAGCAAACAAGGGCCAAAAATTCAATTCCTTTAGCCCTAAGTTTCTCTGCAGCCTCGTCAACATTTTGCTGTAGAAACAAGGAAATTGAGTAATGAATATAATTAATTGGAGGCAAAGAGGAAGAGAAAGGGAAAAGGACCTGCTTGCGAGAAGAGATGACGACGAAAGCACCTTCCAAGCCCAGCCTTTCAGCTATGGCGAAGCCAGTTCCAGACGGCAGATGCGATATGGAGCACAGGGGGGTTCAGCCAGCAGTGGCAGTGGCTCCCCGTCTTCCCTTCTGTTCGCGTTCCCTCACCCTCAGACCAGATCGGCGGTGACTAGGCTCATCAACAACAGCGGCGACGACAAAGACGGCCCGGACAGCGGCAGCGACGCGACGCTTCTCTTCACGACGGCTTCCTCCCTCGTGCATCTCTGCTCTGATAGTGGGCTGAACGGCGACAACACGGCTCCACAGGATGGCGACGCTCCTCCTCGCGCGGTTCTGACAGCAGCTCTTGGACGGATCGAACAGCGGCGGCAACAGCGCGGCCTTCTCCTCATTCTCCTTCCTCCGCTCCACCTCTCTCTTCTCTATGCGACATGACGGCGCAGCGGCAGTGACGCCCGCGGCGCCATCCTCACTCTCCCCTCCCCTTCTTTCTGTGAACCCCTCTCCTCTCTACCCTTTCTGTTTCTTGAGTCCGGTGATGCTGTGTGTGTTTCAAGCTTGATGAGTTTGCTGATGGCGTTTAGGTTTGGGGAAGGGCTGCGACTGGGAGATGAGTGAGGGTGGATTAGGGTTTTGAGTAAAAATAGGTCTAGGGGTAGTTTTGTAATTTCAAATAAAAGTGGGGATAATATAGTAATTATGAATAAATTTTACTCCAACAATAATAATGTATAAAAATACTATTTGTTCATCAATTTTACAAATTACTTTCAATAAAATATTCAAATTCAAAAATTAGAAATAATATAATTAATTTCTTTATTTTCCAAAACAGCAGTATTAATATTTTTAATATTAATTATTTAGTCCAAATCATATAAAATTCTTATTATTTCATAATTACCAACTTTATAATTTAAATATAGAAAATAATCCAATAATTGTAAAATTGGATAATAATCCTAATTATTTCAAATTCAATTAATCAAAACTTGCTCTAATTATTTTTAATAAAATAATTTCTGAAATTAAGACTATAAATAACTATATGATTTGAGACTTGATCATAATAAGATTTTTCAAAAGTTCCGGGTCTTACAGATATGGTGGTGGTGATGGCGGTGGCTTGCAGATTTCCACGAGATCTTCTCTCTCACACTGCGACGGCTGAGAGCTTTAGGGTTTGTTTGGAGGGGTTGAGAATTTTAATTATGTGTAATAATGGGAATTTTTAAAATTATGTAGGGGAGTTTTATAATTTTCCACAAATAAAATATTTTGTGTAAGTTTTTAAGAATTTTCACTAAAAAATATCTACTAATTATTAAAAAATTTGCAGTGTAAAAATCTGATTATTAATAAAAATTATATATTAATTATTTAGAATAATATAAAATAATATTTTTATTTTTTAAAAATTAATGAATACATACATTTTATAAAAAATTTAAATTTTTGAAATAAAATAAAATTATTTTGAAAAAAATATATACACAATTTTTTTTACTCTTAAAGTGTTTAACATTTTGAAAAAAAATTGTTATAAAATATGCTTATAATTTGTGACAAATAATTAACTTGTTACAAATAATACTGAATTTTGTGACAAATTAATTTTTTGTTACAAAATAACTGGAGTTTTTGAAGCAAAAAGTTGTTTTATTACAAAACAATTGGAGTTTTTGAAAGAAAAAAAAATTGTTACAAAATATTTTGAATTTTTGCAACTTGTTTTTTTTTTGTTACAAAATAAAACAGGTTGTTACAAAATATTATTCTTTTGTAACAATAAAAAATTATTATTACAAAATATTTTTTTTGTAACAATTTTAAATTTGATACAAATTTTTTGTTACAAATGTTCTATTTTCTTGTAGTGTCCCCTACAACCAGTCACCTCCATATGACCCCAATCCATATCCACTTAACCAACCACCAAATGAACCATACATAGAACCACCACAATTCCAACCCAATTACTCCCAAGAACCACCACCTCAATATACACCATCTCCATATCCTTATCAAGATGAACCACCTTCCTATCATGAGCCCTTTCTCCCAACAAATGAACCCTCCTATCCACCCGAAGCTCTCATAAATGATACCCTTAATGTTATTAGCCAAGAGCAAGGAGAGCGTCAAACCACACTTATCTCTACTCTCATTAATCTCACCTCTAAACTCCAAAATCTTATATCCCGCAGAGACCAATCCTCTACCTCCAATATTCAACCCTCTAGCTTTAGTGCACCACCACCCTCCGTGCAAGAATACCCATATCCATCATGTAAGAACCGGCATTTTTCACGGATAAAATTATTTAAATGTCCAAATTAAATTACAAAAAGTTAGGATGAGAATTTGGGAATTTAAATATGATTTTTGGACTCAGTAGATTTTTCTGAGTCAGGAAATGTGCTTTCTGCGAAAAATTGTGAAAAACTGCAAACCGACAGTTGAACCGGTTGAACCGGTTCAAGTCTGCCCGGTACCGCATGAGAAAAAGTGGAAATAGTCAAAAACCTTAGAAAAACATTAGACATGGAAAACCGGGCTTTAGTGTTAAAGGTTTGGCCCGAAGTTAGGCCAAACGGGCTAAAAACGCTAACGGGTTGAATCGAGCCCAAGTTGGGCCCAAGTCCAACATATATAATGGTTCATTAATGAACCCTTCACCCATAAACACACACAGAGCTG
Source organism: Arachis hypogaea (assembly GCF_003086295.3). Taxonomy (NCBI): domain Eukaryota; kingdom Viridiplantae; phylum Streptophyta; class Magnoliopsida; order Fabales; family Fabaceae; genus Arachis; species Arachis hypogaea. The sequence continues at coordinate 40,114,630 of NC_092047.1, read as the reverse complement.
CAAAGGGGAGAGGAGAAAAGAGAAGAACACTATTCACCTCTCCATTCAATCTGCGATATCTTGAGCTACGATGCTCTGATCCGCGTGCCGTCAGCGGCTACGCGAAGCTCTCGCCGAGCCCGTCCTTTCTATTTAAGCTTTATGGTAAGTCTCTCAAGTTTCCATGCTCATTTTTCGTACCCTTGTGCATTTCGAGTTTTAGGGTTTGGTTTTGAGAGAAATCTTGTGTCTTGGGCGTTTTAGGTACACTCTAGCACTTGATTGTTGGTGGTTTTGGCTTCCAAAACTGTTGGGCAAGGTAAAAGCTCTTAACATCCTTGTGAGATTATGTTTATGTTGAGCCCTAGTTTGATTAGTGATGTTTGGTGTGTATATAGCTTGTTTGTTGTGAGTTTGGAGCTTGTTGGAGCTACTTTGGTGGTTATATTTTGGTTGAAAGCTTATTTGGTTCATATTGAAAATGGGCCAAGGTATGGTTTCGATTTCCTCTATGTAGTATATAATATTCATGGACACTTAGGCTAGTGACCCATAGGATAGGTTTGGATTTGAATGGTTGTTAAGTTGTTGAATGATGTTATATGATGATTTTGATGATTTGATGAATGTTGAATTTAATTGTAATGATTCAGTTGGATATGATGAAGATGAAGGATGGTGAAGTTGAGGAGTGGGCTGTGTTGATAAATGTGATATTGATATGGATTGGTTGATAATGTAGTTGGAAATTGTGAATTGATGATAATTGTAGGTTGTTTGAATTAATATTATGATGTGAGTTGACGGTGATGAAAGTGCATGTTGATAATGAATGCTAATATTGACGTTATTTGATGATTATTGTTGAAGGATGGGAGTTTTATAAGGATTTGTAGTGAATATTGATGTTGTTGATGGTTGATGATGATTATGAGGGTTTATGATGGTTTTGGACGTTGATGATTATTTTGATTATTGGTTATTGTGGTTCATGTTGAAATTAAGTGAGTGAGGTAGTTTGATGATTTGAATGGATTGGATGATGATAATGGAATAAAGGAATTGGTACTTGTAGCACTAATTAATGTTGAGAATTTGAATGGTGGTATTAAGGGAATGGGATGTGATATTAGGTTGGGTTTTTGAGTTGTTGAATGGTTTAGAAGGTTGTGTGAGCGAAGAAATGGTTGAGGTAGTGTTTGTATGAATTTTTGGGTTGTTTTGGTATGGTTAAAATTTGATTGAATTGGTATTGGATTAAGGATTGGTTAAAAGTTGAGTTTTTGAGATTTTGGGTAAAAGTGGATTTTTGGTGAACTTTGTCTGATTATAACTTTTGCCTCGGTTTTCAAAATTAGTTAAAAATTATTTAGAATTAAAGATCTTTGAAAACCCTTTAAATTGATATAAAGTTTGTAAAATTTGAAATTTTGTAGAGAAAGTTATGATCGTTCAAAGTTGGTGTTGAAAATCTAAAATTCTGCAAGGTTGCATAATTTCAGAATTTTCTGATATGTGCGGACGCACAGCCTTGTGCGCACGCACAACCCTGCAAAAATTCTATTCCGTACGGACACACAGACTTGTGTGTATGCACAGGCAGGGGAAATGGCTCTTGTAGCAGCGCCAGCAAAAGTTGTGCGCGCGCACATCAATGAAGGATTACGACCTGTGCGGACGCACACCCCTGTGCGCACGCACAAGTCGGGAAGGGTCATCTGTTGGGGGCACTCGTACAGCTTGTGCGAGTGAACAGGCATGAAATTTTTAGTACCTGTGCGTATGCACACCCCTATGCGTACGCACACTTTCAAAATCTTCCTGGGCGTGCGCACGCACACTCCTGTGCGGACGCACATGCCCTATTTCATAAATTTAAACTTTGTTTTCAACTATTCCACCTTCCCAACAAGGTTGTAAGCTTCTATAACACCATTTTAAGGCTTTTGGGCTTAGATTTGAGTATGGGAATAAGGGAAATAAGTTAAGGTTTTAGTTGATGTTTGTTTTTGAAAGTTAGCGGACAGAGGCTTAGGTTTCTGGTGTGTTGGGGATGAGATTGGTAGAGTGTGAAGGAAGGAAGATATACGAATTGAGAAGTTGATGAACTGATGAGTCCGGAATGGAAATTTATGAGTTAATGATGGTTGTTATGAGTTGAGAACTTGGAAAGGAATATGAGGAAATGATCAGGTCATGAGAGAGTGTGCGGGGCCTATATCTCCGGCGTGGCGGATGTTACTATCGCTTGACTTGTTGAATGTTGTGAGTGTGTGGGACCTATATCCCCGGCGTAGCAGATTTTTCTGCTGTATGATTAGTGTTGTTAAGAGTGCACGGGGCCTATACCCCCGGCGTAGCAGATTGTTCTGCTACATGCGTAGTTGTGGTTATTTCCTTCTCTGCTGCAGGAAGTGTGCGGGGCCTATATCTCTGATGTAGTAGACTCCCTACTGCAAGAGTGCGCAGGGCACTATATCTCTGACGTAGCAGATTTGCTGCTATAGGAGTGCGCAGGGCACTATATCTCTGTCGTAGCAGAAAAGGCTAAATCCGGGAGGATGTGTCGGGTCGGCATTACGGACCAACAAGTGATATCACGAGCCAATAGGATAGACATTCATCATATGCATCTTCTAGATGCTTGCTTGCTTTGTTTACTTGAGGTTTCCTAATTGAATAACATGCCTATCTGCTTCTTGAACTACTTGTTGTATATGAATATTATTGTGTTTTACTTGTTTGTATTAATTGTGATTGTTCGGTGTTGCGGAGGTCAGGTAGGCGGTGACGATGGGATCGCTCGGAGGGTAGGTTGGCGAGGGCTGTGGGGTACAGCGGTGTTTGACTAGATTAGAAATCCCCTAAGATAGACTACCCTGTTATGGTCCTATGGTTTAAGTTTCGTTAAGATTTTACATATTATGCTTAATTGTTTTAGAATGCTTTAAGTTTGAATCTTATGATGGATATGGAGCTCAGGATTGCCTTTGGCGTCCCGGGGTCTTATATCCTACATCACCGGGCACTGTTACCATACTGAGAACCTCCAGTTCTCATACCATATTTCTGTTGTGTTTTTCAGATGCAGGTCGCAACCCACCTCGGTAAGTTGCTTTGGATGGTGACAGAAGCGGAGGATCTTGGAATCTTTTGATTTATTTTGTTTATTTATATATATATCTCACTTTTGTATTTTTATTTTGGCCTAGAGGCTTATATTTGAGAGAGAACAAACCTTGTATAAGCCATTTTAAACTTCAATTTCCTCTTATCTGTATATCTGGCTAACTGGCTTAAACTCCGCGAGCCGTGGCTAGTTTCCTATGATATTACACTATTATACTAATACTTTGTTTATGTCACACCTGTTTCTTGTGCTTTAAGTTAGACGCTTCGTTAGTTCGTTTTGCGCTTTTAAATCCTGTTTTTGAGCTATATCCTTCATCAGGCTTCTAGATAATATTATTCCTTTTATATATCATATGTATGAGCTTAGAACTGTCGTAATCCTTGATTAATATTTGCTTTATGATGCGAGGTAAAGCTTAGACTAATTAGGGTGTTACACATCAATCCAAGAGCAAGATGATCTCAATTATGCTATTGACATGGAACAAGAAAGAAGGGATCGTCTTCACGAATTCATACTTCATAAGAAGCTAGAGCATGCCCTATAGGTGGAGGTAGAACAAGAGAGAAGGGATCGTCTCCACGAATTCATACTTCATAAGAAGCTAGAGGAGGCCCTAAAGGTGGAGGTAGCAGAGACCCTTGAAGATGAAGGAGTAGTTGAAGAATTAATGAAGGACGACATCAAGGAGGAGTTTGATTTTGTATTAGAGCAAATGGAGAGAGCTGAAATTATCAAAGAAGAGGAAGTGGTTGAAGACTTGGGAGATGCGGAACCTCCATAGGAAAGTCCAGTCATAGAGCCTCCTTCCAAGGTATTTGATGTTGATGTTGAGGAGGGTTGATAAACCACTATTTATGGTTTATATTGTGTTTAATTGTGTGGTTTTATCATGATCTTTACCCACTTATTCATATGATTAGCATGCATTTATATTTCCTTCCTAAATTTATTACATGATTGAAAACTTGCTTCCTAGAGACTTTTAATTATGTATTTTAATTCTCCTTTATTCCATGCGATGCCGTGATCTGTGTGTTAAGTGTTTCAGGCTTTATAGGGCACGAATGAGTTGGAGATTGGAAAGGAAGCTTGCAAAAATGGAAGGAACACAAGAAATTAAGGAGATGACCAGCGAGAAGTGATGCGGCCGCATGGCTCACGCGACCACGCGAAAGAGAGGAAATCGCAGTGACGTGGCCGCATGGCTCACGCGACCGCGCGGATTGGAATAGCATAAGTGATGTGGAGGCGTGGACGACGCGTCCGCGTGGAGAAGCAAAACGCCGAATGACGCGTCCGCATGAATGATGCGATCGCGTGACATGCGCGATCTGCATAATCTGCAGAATCGCTGGGGGCGATTTCGGGCCCTATTTTGACCTAGTTTTTGGCCTAGAAAAGCAGACTAGAGCCAGGGAACATGCAGAAACCAACAACAACATTTATTCCACATAGTTTTAGTTTTTAGATCTAGTTTTCCTCTCCTCTAGGTTTTTTTTCTCTCTACACATTCATAGTTTTTAGGATTCTTATTTTCTATTACTTTTTGCATTGGGATTTTGAGAAGAGTTATTACCTCATCAAGACTTCGTCATTCTAGTTCATTTTCTTTACTTGGCTTTACTCTTCCATGTCCTTTAAAATACTTAATTCTACTATTGGATTATTTTAGAATTTATTAATACAAGAGTTATTTTTATTTTTAATTGATTCTTTTGAGTTTTATTTATCATGTCTTTCTTTAATTCCCTTTCCTATGTTATGAGTTCCACATTCACAATGAGTGAGTAGTTCCCTAACTTGATGGGGAGTTGATTGAATGGAACCCTTGAGTTGGAATGCTCAAAGGAGAAATTATAATTGGGTTTATTATTGGATTGCCCTCTAATCACTAACGCCAGTCCTTCCAAGTAAGCGGACTGGGACTTGTGAATAGAAACAGCATTTCAACTTGTTTGACTTCCCATTACCTAGTAAGGGATAACTAAACAGAACAACCCCCAATTATCAATTAATCTTAAGAGTACTGCAACAAGAATAGGGCTTCCAACTAATCTACTCCCAGTCAAGGCCTTTATTTAAATCACATTAATTCTCTGATTTAATTTCCTGTCATTCAACTCAAATCTTTTTGAAAACCATCCGATTAATAAAATAGCACACTTTCCTGCAACTCGTTGGGAGACGACCTAGGATTCATACTCCCAGTATTTTAATTTTAATTTCTGTGACACCCTTTTTTAAATTGATAAGCGGATTTCTGGTTGGTTGAGGACTATACTCGCAACGCATATCTTATAACAATTCTTAACTCGCCAATTTTCGCCCACATCAATTTTTGGTGCCGTTGCCGGGGAGTTGCAATAGAGTGCTAAAGTTATTGATTGGATTTTATTTTTTTGCATTTTATTTTATTTTACTACTATGAGTTGCTTGTTTCTTTCGTTGGATGACGCATTCGCTTCCTGACCCAAGCTTACTAGTATTCGATCCTGAGATTGAAAGAACTATTTCACGAATAAGGCAAGCTCAGTGTCGGTTAGTCCTCTCTGAGGACGGATTTGAAACGTCACTTGAGAAAGAAACAGCCCCCGCTCTACTGATTTAGTTGTTTTACGTGCAGGTAACATGGCAGCAGCTAGGAGAGTTACTATCCAGGAGGCTAGAGTCCCTGATTTTACAATGCAACCATTTCAAGTGCATCACCCAGTGGTGGCTACAGACTTTAAAATAAAGACCGCACTGCTCAATTTGATGCCCAAGTTTCATGGCTTGCCTGCTCAAGAGCCTATCAAGCACTTGAGAGATTTTCAAGTAGCCTTTTCTACTGTCAGGCGTGATGGTGCAGATGAAACTTTAATTTTGCTGAAAGCTTTCCCATTTTCTCTTGAGGGAAAGGTAAGAGAGTGGTACTACACTCAACCAGCAGCAATTGTATCCAACTGGGATACACTGAGAAGAGAATTCTTGGAAAAGTTCTTTCCAGCTGAAATTACTGATAAACTGAAGAAAGATATTTCCATGATTGTTCAGGATGATTCTGAAACTCTCTATGAGTACTGGGAGCACTTCAATAATCTTTTGGAAGCTTGCCCCCACCATATGATTGACAAGATAGTGTTACTCGGTTACGTCACACAAGGCATGAGGCCCCAAGACAAGACCACATTGGAAAGTGCTAGCAATGGGTCTATGAAAAAGTACAAGACCACTGATGAGGCATGGCAATTGATCAGGGACTTAGCTGAATCTACTATGAATCACAGGCAGAAACAAGGCCATGCAAAAGCCGTTGCAGAAGTATCCTCTAGCAGAGAGACTGCTGCTTTAACTCAGAGTATCTATGAAATGACTAACTTGCTGAAGCAGATGCAATTGAATCAACAACAAGTTCAGCAAACTCAACCTTCTCCACCACAGCAAAACCAACAGTTAGTCCCACAGAGAGTTTGCGGAGTCTGTGCTGATTATAGCCATTATACTGATGAATGTCCACAACTCCAACAGGAAGACAACACCGTGGCAGCCACTCATAACTTCTATGACCGCCCCAACCAAGGGTACAATCAAAGTGGCAATTACAACCATGGATGGCAGGACAATTCTAACCAGAATTGGAGGGACAACAACAACAACAGAGGAGGCAGAGATAATCAAGGAAATCAGAGGTGGAATAACAACAACAACAGGCAACAGAACCAGTTCCAGCCTTACAGAGCACCTCACCTGAGGCAATCCCAAGGACCACCGAATACCCAACAGCAGACCTCTCAAATTACCTATCCTTCTTCTTCTGCTAATGATGACTTACTACAATCAATTGATCGGAGACAGCAGACCATAGAAAATAACATCAATGCCACTCTGAATGGTCTGAACGCTACTTTGCAAGCTCTTGTCTCACAGATTGGTTCAATGAATAACTCCAATAATCAACCTTTGAGCTCCAGTGGAATTCCTCTCAACTATTACCAATCCCAAGGGTGGTATTA